>NW_020897702.1:7668797-7761289 GCF_003984885.1 Neopelma chrysocephalum | reverse complement strand
TCAGGAGAATGTTTTTAGGGGTTCTTCTGGTTCAATCATACAGCTGTAGTTGATTTTCGTGTCAGGTTTGTTGGGATTTTTTAATTCTATAAATACTACTCTTTAAAAATCAACCACAGCAACAGAAAAAAACGTTTTAATTCACTTGGCATTTGTAAAATTGTTTTCAAGAAAATGCTCTTGATAGCAGCTCCTCAGTAATGTCTTAGTATCATTACTATGCTTCCAGCTTCCAAAATATTTTACAAATGTTAAGAGTTCTGAGCCAGAGGAGTTAGTATGTCTTGTGCCTTCCACATGTATAAATGGTATTTGTATTCTTCATGGATATAGACACACAGAAAATGTTGAATTACCTGCAAAATATCACAACTCAGATGGTGATACTGGACTGGAGTCACCTTGTTTGCACAGTTGCTTGCATTATTTGCCATTCTGCATGTCCAGTTCTGTTGGGGTGCACTTGTAGTTGGACCTGCTTGTAAGCCTTTTTTAATGGTGCTTTTTACTTTTCAATTAGGCCTCCGATTTTTAGTTCGTCTCTGTACAGATATGGGGCTGAAGGAAGTCCAGGAATATATAACAAAGCTCAAGAAAGTGGAAAAATTAAAAGAAATAAGAGAGCAGGTAAGTACATAAATGAAGCTAAAATAGTGTTTATTTTACTTCAAGGTAGAATGTGTTATTAATTTCCTGGTTTAGAGAGACTTATGTTTTGAGGTTTGGGGAGTTTAGTTTTAAATTACTGATCAGTCTTATATCTGTCTGAATAGTTTTTGAGTACCAGATTTTCTGTGATTTTTAATACTAGTGAAAGATGGACTATGTGGATGTGGTGGGAATGCTGGAGCCACTTGCATAATTCAATGTCTCTGGAATGTCATCTTTCCTACCTACTTGCTAGATTTCATTTAATACTTTAGTGTACTTATGAGCCAAGTAATAATGCAACTATAGGGAGAGATAGGGAGCCTAAGAATTTGCCTTTTTCTTATATGCAAAGCTGCAACATTGACAGATCACATAGGTAGACGTAAACTATTTGTATTAGTACCAATTTTTAAACTGAAAAAAAATGCATGGAACAGCAACAGGCTGTGAAAGGTATGAGATCATAACTTGTCTTCTGTTCAGAAGAGTGAGCTCACATTTGTGTGTGTGTGCACTCGTGCATTGTTTTCTTGCTATTCTGGTGATAAAGTAAGATTTTAAAATGAAAAACAGCTGCTTGTTTGAAAAGCAGTACCCGTGCTGTTGAGCTGCAAAGTGTTCAAGTTTGCTTTTCCTATTGCCTCAGAGCTACATAGTCACATTAGGACACGTTAAGTCTTAACTAATTTTCTGTGCTCCTAGTAACACTTACTGGGTCCCCTTTGATTCCAGATAATGTGTACATGCATCCTTAGATACTTTTACTTAAATTCCAGGGAGTCTGAGTATGCACGTGAACACTAGGACATTCTAAAAATGAAACTCACAAAGGGAAACACTGATCAAAGGATTCCAGCTTTATGCTACAACCATACTTTGAAGGACTAGCTGAAGTGTATTGGTTTGAATTTTCAGTAAATGTAAAATTTAAAGCACTTGTGAAAATGGACAAAAGAAGCAATCTGCAGCTGTAGTGGGATTAGTATTCCTCCATGTCTCTCCATAATCATATCAGTAAGCAAAACAGATGACCAGATATGTTTCTATTCTGCAAAACTCATAATTAAGAGATCTCTCTAAAGTGTGTTAAACAGGTTTTGCTTGGTTTCTAGTGAGTATCATTTCAATGTCAGTAATATACATAGCTCTTTGCAGTAACTTTCAATACCTCAGCACTTTACTTGGGAAAGCTCACCAATTAAGCCAGTTACAACTGGATTATTTTATAGTTCATAAGAGAGACAGAGGTCCCTGGAGACAGAGAGGCTCTCTATTTCCTTGCGTGTAATTCTGGCTTTTTTTTTTTACACTGAAAATGTTAATTATGTACCACAGATCTGCAAATGTCAAGGATTTTAAGGAAAACACCTTTTTTCCTTTCAGAAACTTAATGTTCGAATATGTTACAAAAAAAAAGTCATATCTCTTTCTGTTTATTTCACATTGGAAGTGGGAGATTTCCGAAACCATTTCTCTACTTTCTCGTGAGGAAAAAGCTACCAGTAGAATATTTAGAAGTTTTAATCATCTAAGTTACTTAAGATTTTAGTAACACAGAAATTACATTTAAATTATGGGGTTTTTTTCATTCTGACTTCATCGTGTTAAGGGAATTCGTACTTGTCATATCTGAATGCAGAGGTATCAGTGGAATCCAGTACAGATGCATGGTAGCACAAGTTACTGCATAGTAAAGGAACAAAGACTAAGAAAAGGTGTTTCAGAATGCACTGCAATTTAGTATGTGGCTGTCCTATATTAGAAGTTGAGTATCTCTGTGACAGAATCCCAACATCAGTGCTGTCTTGCAAACAATAGCCCTGCAGTTCCTTTTTTTTGTGATTGCATCCAGGTTCCATACCCTGGTTTTGGGTTGGAGATTTTTTTTTTCTTTCTTTGATTGGGGTCTGTGTGTGATTTTTTACTCTTATGTCTACCATCTGGCTTTGAAATTAATAGGGTTTTTTGTCCTAAGAATTTTCTTCTGTCGTCCATGACCATATAGTCATAAACTATACTGTCAAGTTCTAAAATTATCAAACCAAAATTTTAATATTTCACCACCTAAGTTTCCAATAGGAATACTGGTTTCAGTTAGCAGTACCAGATATAGTTCAATTCCTGCTCCCAGTTTCAGACTAAGCCATGATTTTTTGATTGCACCCAGTAAACACAAAATAGTTAAATGCTAGTATAGTATACCTGCATTTCAAAGTCTGCACACAGACTTTGTCTTCCTGTAGAAATTTATCAAAATTTGCTATTCTGGCATTGTTTTTCCAGAATAAGTACATCCACATGGAGTTTTTACCAAAATAAATATTCTGGAGTACTTATTTCCCTCACTTCTCAAATATGGACAAGTTGTTAAATACTTCCAGCCAAGAATCTGAGAACATCTGTGGAGTTCATTCCCTGTAGAAATTTTTCTCCCTGCCTCTCACAGCATTCAATTTTTACTGCAACCTTCCTATGTTGGGGCATTCTGGGGGGGATGTTGGGTTCGTTGTTTGGTTTTGGTTTGGTTTTTTGCTGCATTAATCTTCCCTTTTCATGTTTCAGTTTAAAAAGGACAGGTAATAGTGTAAAAGTTCACACAAGCTCCTTGGCACTGATGTATACACACATTACTACTTATTTCCATTAAGTGAGCTTAATGACTGAAAATGAGGGGCTGATGGGGTGTGCTGTAAAGCAGTGATGATAGGTGCAAATGCTGGCAGGGACTTACTGCCCTTACCTTCAGGCATCTACATCTGGGCTAACCATCCTAAATGTCTTTTGCAGTCATGGAAGAGAAACAGGCATTTTTAGGGTGGAAACCTATTTTGAATGTCTGCTTTTAGTATGAGATTACTTACAAACTACTCGCTTGGAACTTTACAGGAATTAATCATATGCTTAAGCTGTAGTACTGATGTAGTATTTTGGGAGTAAAGTCCTAGGATGTAAATGCCGAGAGGGCACTGTCATCTAGGGACTGCTTCCGTCTGGCAGTCAGAAGCTGAGCTTCCCCTGTCAGACTTGATGTCAGTCATTCAATGTTTGGAGAGTCTGAACATGCTTCCTGAAGGATTGATGTATGCTACTTCACTGGACTGTGAAAACGACATTTAATACAAAATTCAGAGAACATATTTTAGACTTGAGGATTTCCCAAAATAAATAAAAAGTATGCGAAATTCTAGTTCCAGACTAAATTGCTCCTAGACTAATCCTGGTTTCACACTAGGCTCAATGCTTTCCTGTCTGACTCCTGTGAGTTTTGATTTAAGAGTTCTTTCTTTTTCTGTTGGCATGAATCTTGAAAATTCTTTCACTTCTTTGGTACCATTCCAACTTTGCCAGACTCCATTATATTGTTCTGGTGAAAAATGAGTGAAGAAGCTTCAGTAATTGACCTGAAGACATGGTTAGGTAGTGTGCACGTGTGTTTTATTCAGATCCTGAAGTCATATTTTGAAATAAGATGCAGAGATACTTTATTAATATCTGAGTACTTTAAACACCAAGTTTTTGTACCTACCTATCAAAAAGTCCCTTGCTGAGATATATGTTCTTGTAATTGACAAGATGTATGCGTGAGAAATTCGGTGTTTTGCCAGGAGAAGCTGAGTCTGCCATGTCATACAGAGGTATTGTTTTGATAAACTGTTAAAGTTTTCAAATAACCCTTAAAAAAAACACAGCTGGAAGATGTTTATGGTACCTTCCTCTTTGCAAGAGAGCTGACTTTTTAAACACAGCTTTTAAAGCATTTACCTTCACCTTTATCTTGCATTTAACACTCAACAGCAAATTAAATTTTGCTGTGAAGTACAGTGCTGTGCCAAGAATTCAAAATCCAAGATCCATAGGGTGAATAGTTTTTTTATAGATTCCCGTACTTCTCCCCTTTGAGTCTTTACAATAATAAAATGCTTTTGGGATTTACAAGATGTTAATAGGCAGAGGCTACTTTGAACTCATGCAAGGAGGGCTATGTTGCCTGTTTTTTCAGCTGTACTTTACAAAGGAACATCTGAACTATTTTTATGCACATTCCTTGTATAAATTTTATCTGAAGAAAAATAATTTATCGAGATATTCTTTTTGAATTTCACAGAACTCTTGTTTTACGTAAACACTGGATTTAACAATGATTTTAAGGACAGTTTTGTATGTTGAAAAAACAGGGTTTATTAGTTGCAGTATAGTAAGTCTAGTTTAATGGTCTTCTACTGTTTATTAATAAGCTAAGTTGAATTTTCAATAATTATCTCTAGTATATATATATTACTAAATGGGGGTTATTGTTCTGTTCTTTTCAAACCTTTTTCACTGTTCCCCAGCGCATTAAGTCTGGCAGAGATGGCAGTGCACGTAACCGCAAAGAGGGAGGTGGTGGTAAGTACGCAAAGCCTCTGCTTAAATATGCAATTTGTCAGGATCCTAAAGAAAACAGTTTTTCTGAAAGTGTTTGTAAAGTCTCCTTACATTCTGAAATGCACACAAATATGCATTGAGCAATATGGAAGTACTTCACAAATTGTTTCAAACTTTTTGATTATCTCACTGCTGTATGAAACGACAACTTGTGCAGTAGCATGGATTTGGTCTAACATTTGTGTTTTATATACAGATATCAGGGTATTTCTAAGGCTAAATTTCTGCTTTTTTTCAGTACTGTGGACTTGAACATTTTTATCCCTCTAACTTGGTATTTGAACACTTTTATCCCGTTAACTGTGGAATATTTACTGTAAGGAATGATTTATGATAACAAAACAGAACACATAAGCCACAAAAACCAGGAATTCATTGTTTCTTTATTTAACACTGGGGAAAGGGAATTTTTCGCCCACCATCTAATCTACTATGTTAGGTGTTCGTTACAAGTTCGAGAGGCTGTTCTGTGCAACCAACTCCATAAGGATAACATACCCTTACTGTCTTTGAGTTCTTCCTTCCCCTTTTCCCAGTATAGCAGAAGTGAAGTACTAGAGTCTTCCCTAAAGGAAAGCTTGCTCACTGACTACTCAGCCTCTCTGATTCTATAGGTTTACAATGCTGACTTCCATAAATATAAAACTCGTGCAATGTAAGTCAGGAAACTGTCCTGCTTCATCTTTTCTGCACTAGGTAGCCTGCATATTGCAGAGCTAATGATTTTTTCCTCCCACTATTAAATCCGTGAAATGTTATTAATGTAAACCTAAATGTTCCCCACTGCCACTCTAAGAAAACTAGCAGACCTAAGGCTACTTCAGCCACCTGGACAAAAAAATCCATATTTTGACCCAAAAAGGAAATGGTTTCTTTGCATTGTGCTTTTAGTTTATCTTAATATCGATGGGTCTCATAAAAAGATATCCCCTATAAATTCTTGCCTCTCTTCCCTTCCTTTTACAGTGAAATAATTTATGATTTTTTTTTCTTATTTGGTAACTTTATTTCTCCATCTACATAGCAGATATTTTACAACATGTATCAAATTCTGTAGGGCCATGAAAAGTCATGGAAATTATTAGTGTAATCTGAAGATGATCTTAAAATGCTGTTACATTTATGAAGACTGCTCTCCTAGATTCTCTAACGCCTAAGAGTGAGTGTTGGGTGCTTAAGAGAGATCTCATTCCTTTTTCAGCTCAGTAGTTTCACTAGAGAAGCTTTTAAATCATTTCTTGATATGTAGAAGAAACTCCGTACACCTAGGATTGAATTTTACCTGTTCTGGGCCTCAGGCCAAAGTAATTCTTGGAGTGAAATTCCTTGATTTGGTAACAGAGAGGAATGGAAATGTTTCTGGTCTCTCCTGTGTTACATAAGCCTTGTAATCAGGCAGCCAGCTAGAGGTGCCAACAAAACATCGGCGTGAGACAGGATTGGTCCTTGTTCTCTGTCATAAAGTAAGATCCACTTTGTCTTAAAATAAATAGAAATGAAGAGCAGCATTGGTAGCAGGCAAGGATATTTACAGCTATGCAAAACATTGCACCAGGCATGTAGGCAAAGGGCACGAAGGGTCTCTTATCTTACAGCTCTATTTCGTAATTATCCCCACCCTCATTAGTGAAAAAGGGGTATGTTATCAGGAGAGAGTGTGTTAGTAATTTAGCAAAAGATATAAATACTGATCAGGCTGAAAGGATGGTAAAACAACACTGATCCCCCAAACTACCAGTTTGTCAATACTTCTTTTAAGGACAGAAGTATCTATGAAAACTTGTTCTTTTTTTTTTTTTTTAATTAAAAAAGAGAATGAGAGAGTAAGCAGGGACAAAATTGACCTAGAATTTGCCCTATCCATAATTCTTAGATTGTCGCTGGAGATACTATGTCAAGGATATGAAAGAATGGAAAAAACCAGTTTGGGAACAAGTCTGTATAAGAGCATGTTTGAGAAGTCTTCGTTATACAAATTCAGTGCCAAAGATCCAGCCTCTCTGGAAATGACTCCGCAAACACGCAGCGGTACAAAGAAGGTCCTGTATTGAGCCTAGAGTTAACTTGTCTGCTGGGATTCTTAATTAAAAGTTGTGGTGAGATACTTACATGTATTTTTCGCACAAGTTAAAGGCGTTACGCATGTTTTAACTGGTAATATTGACTCTGGGGAGCCTTATCAGAGAAGAAACTGCACACTCACAGCGTCAGATGTTAAGGACTATGTTGTAGTTTGTCTGCCTTTTACTGAGGATTACTGAGTAATTTTGTCTAATGTTTGGCATTATTTAGCTGTGTTATGAGCTGTATTTTTGGAGTTTAATAAATTTCTGTACATGGCCTGTGTCAAGACACATGTGAAATATAAACATGGGTTATTTTATTTCATAATGACTTCAAAAGAAGAATTTTTTTTAAATGGTATACATTTTAAGATTAGTCTTTTCCAGTAGTGTTGCCAAGACTAAAAGGGATCGTTTTTCTACACTGGATGAGGGATTTGCCATCATTACTGAACCCAGTGAAGCATGGAATCCTCCTTAGCTTAGTACTTACTAGCTAAATTAACGTACTTACTAGCTAAATGAAGTGTGTATGCATACCAAATATTTTAGGTATGATGCCTGTTTTATTTCTTCCCTTCCAGCTCGCTGTCCCCATACTTGCTGGCATTCCTAACGGATTTTTTTTTCCCCCCAAGTATTTTGTCCCTATATAGTTATTTATATTATAAGTATTAATAATTCAGACTTCCTTGGTCTAGGAAATATGATCTACAGTTGCTATTAAAGAGGAAGCTAAGAGGAAAGAGAACTAAGCTGACAGGGTTTGTACTTCAAAGGTCATCCACTACTTTGCCAATATAAATTAAAACAGAAGGTGTATGAGATGCACTAAAGCGCAATTTGCGCAGTAGGATTAGTGTATGTATGAATGGCACACAGAATGGAAGCAGGGAGACCAAGAAAACTGACATCTGTATCAACATCAGTTAAAGTCTACTCTTGTCGTATGTGGAAGATGAGCATTAAATCTAAAATGCCTACCTAAAATTGAAAACATTTGTCACTCTTATTATAAAAAGTGAAATTTTCTTCTCCCTACAATTATCAGATTTATGATTTTCAATCTTACTGGATTTATGTTGGAAGGAGATGACTTTGATACGGTCCTGTTAAAATTATTCTTTTTACTATATGAAAGGAGAAAGAAAAAGAAAAAAAAACAAAAACAAAGCACCACAAAACCCTGAAGGAAGCTAACAGTACATCTCAGTTTAGGCAGTTCTCAAAGATTTCCTTTCCAATAATATTTTCTTGGTTTTGTGCTCATTTTTTTGTGTTTTGCAGAAATATGATGGTAACATCCAGAATTTAGAAGTTAGGGCGCTGTGGTTTTTACTACATAAGAGATTTTTATTGTTTAATAGCACGGTGCCTTTAGATAATGAAAAGTATGACTTTAAGGAATACATTGCCATAGCAGTGTTTACTTGGTGTTTGCATTTGCCGAGCTCTCTGAATGGGTGGGTTTGTACTACTGGATGAGAGGAGCCATGGAGTCTCGGACAGGAGCCCAAAGAAGCAGTGTTGAATTCAGAAGATGAAAGGCTGAGCGCTTTGCATTCTCCTTATTACCTAAGCCTGTCCAGATGAATTTGGAAAGGACACCATGTGAGAGTAATTTAGGTGTCTTTTCCCTTTTTCATTTCACTGGTGATGGTGTTGGTGGAGAAATGGGTTTGTCCGTCCTGTATTCGAACACCTCTTACCATCTCATAGGGATTTCCTCATATATTATGGAAGCACATTATACATGTTACGGCTGTAAGCATCACAGATAATCTTGACTGAGAGGCAAGAGATTTTCTTGTTACCCTGCAGCCAGGACCTCATGATCACTTACATTTTCCAGGCTTTGTGTGCCTGTTGATGCCTTGTTAATTAAAAGTCATTGTGAGATGGTTCCATTGGCTGTGTGTGCAAAATAGAAAAAATGTTTTCTTAATAGACAGGGAAATCTCTGAGTGAAGAGAATATCTTAAGTTTTCTGCTATGAACTCACCTAAGGAGTTAGCTGAACTGACACACCAGATCAAATCAAAATGAGCTGCAGTGGAGTTAAAAATTGCATCACTTCCCATGCCGTTTCACAGTTTTAATATAATAGTCTGGCTTCTACATTGAACTTACTCTTCTCTTTGGTCAAACCAATGCCCATTGTTCTCCAAAGATAGTGTCTGCATTCCAAATATGAAAGATACACAAAGCTGCATTAAAAGGCATTCTGGATTCAATGGAGCATTAACCCACTGTGCACTTTGTTACATAAGCATCTTGCAGAGGAGGTGGATTACCAAACAACCTTACCCTTTGTTATCTTTTCCTGATGAGTAAAATAATACTAAAAATTCTAATTTACATCCTTTGTGATATTGGAGGAATATCGAGTGCAGTAGTCTCATCACTGTAATTGCAACTAGTGAGATTCCTTTAAAAAATAAATACAAATACGGTGGATTTTATGGGTTGGAGTACAGACAGGTATCATGTGATGTAGGAAGTACAGAAACACATAAAAAGATTTAGAATGTTTTTTGCTAGATATCACTTCCTAAAATAGGATTATTACAAAATAGGATTACTCTTGAAGTACGTTGCTTTATTTATTTTTCTGCCATATAAAACTAACCATTTTTTCAAAACTAAGTTTTATGCTTTGATTCTTTTTTTTTCCCCTCCAAATTCTATGTGGAGGAATTAATTCAAATTAGTTTTTGTAAGGTGTCGAACAAATCTAAATAAATGGAACATACTATAATAGAATAAATTAAATAACCTAAATATAGTATTATGGCCATGACTTTTAACCAGATGAGAGAAAGGAATGCACTGTAAAAGATATCAGCGTGCAGAGTCTATTATTTATGTCTTTGTATGCATAGTCCCCAGTTAAGGCTGCTGAGGGGAAGATAATGTCAGCATGATAATCCAAGTCTAAAGTATAATTGTTTTACAGAGTAAATGTATTTAAAATCAGATTTTAAAAATATATTGACCAACTCTACTTAATCAGTTACTGTTGCTTTTTCAACTGAAACCTGGAGCCATGTTCCTGCAGTCAGTTTATGTGTGTGTGTCCACATTTTCACCCCAAAGTGAGTACACAGGGACTGGCCTCCACATGAACTATAATAATAACATAATTAATAAAAGCACAATAAGTAAATAAGGAACAGGTATTCATTGCAGTGAAGGCTTCCTTTGATACAGAGAACAATTTAGTTCAACAGTGGTCTTCCATTATTCAAAAGCTGTCTTTAATTAGGAGCATGTGTTTGTACAGTTAATACAGTAATGCAGATAGAATTAATTTGCAGTTTGAGAAACGTCTGCTTGTAGTCCTTTGATTGCAAGGGCAATCAGAAAGACATTAACACTCAAAGCTGTGTTATTAGTAGAGAAAAACTACAAATAAAGCTTTTTATCCAGAGTTTTTATTATTATACTTTGACCCAATGTTAGCTTTATTTTCTTCTGTATATTACTTTGGTGAAAGTTAGTTTCATTCCCTAATCCAAAATGTTATAAAATCTTTTTCCTGGATAGGGTGAGGGCAGCAGGGAATGGTGAGTAGAATCTGTAAAACTCATCTCCCAAAAGTATCCATGTCTGTGATAAAATGCTTTAAAAACAATTCCTTCCCTGAAGTTCTCTTCACTGTAGGATACCAAAATCCTGAAGTCTGCATTGCAAGCTTGTATTCCTTAACATTGCCAAATTATGTGTGAATATATACTGGATAAAAACATGTAGATGATTTATCTGCAAACAGAACTAGAAAAAGTAACTTTGAAATCAGATTTAAACTTCCGGTATATCATGTTAAATGGTCAACAGAATTTTTAATAGCTGCCATATTGGCAGGCAAATCCTGTATCTCATGGCAGAGTGTCAAGAAAAGCTTACCTCAATTAGCTCAACAACTAGGACATTCCTCCTGAAAGCTGGAACTCTGGGTTTGAACTCCCTCAGGTGAAGGAAGGCATTGAAGCCAGACCTCTGTTCCTGAGCTGCTGTCTGACATCTCCATGTAACGCAGATGTTGTCAAGCACCTCTTACTTTCTTCCGTATGTACTTTCAAAGGAAAGATACTTCTCTTCCATGTCTTAATGGGGTTTTGCCCATTAGCCTAATTTAAACTAATTGTGGGCTGCTACCAGAAGAGGTGTTAACCTTGCCTTCACTCTTGCTGAAGATATAATGCTCATCTAGAGGTAAGGTGAGCTGCATTGCTTTGCTGATCCACCCGAAAAAAGTTTTCATTAGGTTACTTCTAAATGTATCAGGAAGATGCTCCAGCACAGCCTGCTGCCACTGGACAGCATATGGAAGGGGATACGATGCAGGGCAGGAAGGGCAGAGTGCTCCTTTCTGTGGTGAGGTGGGGCTAGAGTTGTAGGTTCAGAGGAAACGAAAGGTGGAACTCCTTACCTCAGGTTCTTACGCATGCAAAAATTTCACAGGGTCACAAGAGAAGAACGGGTAAGTTCTTGGAGAATAAATCCATCGATCCCATTATTAAACACGAAGAGCTGCCCCATTTCCCCGAACGGGCATTTGATTTACAAACTGTTGAAGGCTAGGAAATTATTCTTGGAGAGCTACTGTATATGCTTGCTTTACTTACAATGCTCTTCCCTCAGCATCTTGTGATCTTTTGTATGGACAATAAGCCAGTTTAGATAGACCTTTAATCTAGTAAGGCATCCGTATGTTCTTGCTGCTTAAGTGTTAAGAGGACACTGTGCCCATAGACACCTACTCATAGTTTTTCCCAGGGTGTGTTTACTCAAGGTGGGATGTATTGATCAAATAGTGTGCAGTTTCTGGAAACAACAGCCCACTCCCTCTCAGCACTTCTTTTCTTTCCCGTTCCTTTTCCTGTGTTCTTGCTGCTTTCCTTGCACTACTTCTAGCATTAATCTCACCCTTTGGTGAGTTGATCCAGTCCATTAAAAACAGTAAATAATGTGTTTGGGCAACTGAATCAAGTCTGAAACCTGAAAAGTTGTGTGAAGAGCTACATTTACTCACTGTTACAGCACTCCACAATTCCATTTACTGTATTGGCTCATAAACAGAACGGAGAGCTTAGGCTCCCGGGTCACAGGCTGAACAACCTGCAGGCATGGCCATTTTGGGCAACTCAATCATAGCAATATGTGCTTAAGGAACTTCAGAGCTATGGAAGGGGGAGCAGGTTGGACATCCAGTAGGTGGGGAGAGAAAAAGAGAGGGAAATTGACTTCAAATTTTGGATTTACTGCCTCATTCCTTTCTTGGATGTAACCCTAATAAAACTTAAGGGTCCTAGGTTGTCCAAGAAAGCCTCTGTTTTCAATTGTATATTTTTAGGAAAATGAGATGTACAGGTAACTTGTGGATATTATGTTTATCCCAGCCAGTTTGGTTTGTTTACCATCCTTCTTTTCTGTCTTTTAGTTAATACAAAGTCTTTCACCTTCCTGTGGTAGTATCACTAAACCCCACGTGTTTTCCTCCTTCGCAGTAAAAAACCTTTGATATGCTATCTTCTTCCTCTTTTATTTTCATTATACCCAGTTCTTCCGTTCTGGAACCAACCAATTAAACCTGTGGAGTTTCTTTAACTAGCTCATTCTTCCCCTAGTTTAGTTTCTGCTGTGTTGTTCCTGTCTTTGCAACTCTTTACTGCTTCTTCCAATTTTATTCATTATCTTGTAAATTATTTCTTTTCCACTGCACAAGACTCTGCGCCTACATCTATCCTACTCTTTTTCTCCTTGTTATTATTTTGTATTTTCCTCTAAACTGTCCTCAAAACATTTTTATCCACACCATCTTTGTTGCACAGACCTGTCTAGAGCCCGCTGAACTCAAGGGACATCCCTTTTTTGTAGTTTCTCAGCCCTTTGGTTGAGCCCCCCCCAGTCCAACCCATTGATTTCTCTCCATTTGTTCAAATCCTTTGTTACGTATTCACTTCTTTCATGAAGCCTGTCAGTGAGAATTGGTCTGAGGGAAGTAGATGTACATTAAAATACATTTTCCTCGTTTTGAAGTTTCAACTGTAATCTGTATCTTGTGAACTTATTCAGTGTTTGACATGTGACTGTATGTATTAGATCTTACTTGGAGCAGAGACATTGTTCTTCCAATTTAGGGCTGAGCAAACGGAAGTCTGCAATAGTATTTATAAAGAAATTAAGGTTTGTCATCTTCATAGAAGTTTGGGGTTTTGTTTGTTTTTTTTCCTTTTAATTGTAACAATATTTATTAAAATAACATTTAGAGTAAATAATGCAATGGAAATGTGTTGCCAAGTCCAGACTTTGCAATTAATGTTTACTGAATGAAACCCATTTTTCCTCCTTACAGATGGAAGATTTTTAATAACGGTGTTCTTTGGTGTTGTAAATGAGCATGTTTGTATTTGGCTGTATGGCATGCCCTGCCTTCCAAGTATACCAAGTCAAACTCGAAATGTTTTCTCCTAGGAGAAAATATATGCCATAAAAATTTGTTGTAGCAGATGAGATTGAAAGCTTGCCATGAATGTGAAAAAGAGATTGAGAGGTGAACAGAATATTTAAAGTGTCTGGAATACTGCTGTGGCAAGAGAATGTTAATCTGATGTTGTCTGGGCAGGAGGCAGCCCTTGGAGCCGACACATTCCTTGGGGCCCCGCTGCAAACTGAGCTGCCAGCACAGTGTTTACAGCAAGATGCAGGGCTAGGATGGTCTGTATACATGAACTGTGCCTGCCTGCCATGCAGACAGCGCGTGTCAAATATACCCTTCTCATTAGAAGCAAAGTCAGTGTTGTGTTTAACCTTGACAGTACGGAGCAGGTGGATCACACTGATATATTGGTAAGCACATAGACATAGGAAATGTCCCGTATACCCTGTAACGGTGTTTATATTCACTGTGCTTATTTTAACTCCAAAATGTGACTAATTCATAAGCAACTGAAATGTCAGCATTTGAAGCAGAAATATTTTAAGGTGTTTACTCCAAAGTAAATAAGGCTGTATATATTTTTTAAAAAACATTAACACACGTGTGTATGGACACAGTGTCCATTGTGTTTTAAAGACCACTATTACAACTGAGTACTGTATCCATCATGAAAAGATGGTTTCATCCAAACCTTGTTTGACAGATAGTAGTAGCTAAATTGATGTTGTTCTTGTATCATGATTTCACGGAATATAACAGCATGTTATTTGTCTTCCTTTTTTTTTTCTGTTCCCCAGACAGTGGTGGTACCAAAGGGGAAAGACTGAGTGCCAAACTAAAAGCTTTGCCTGGAACAAATGAACCCTATGAAAGTAGAAGCAATAAAGAAATAGGCAAGTGGACATCTTAGGCCTTCTTAACTTTCCTGGCCCTCACAGAGTGGAAAAACAAGGAGAGAGGAAAAAATAAATTATTGGAAGAGCATGTAAAATTAGATAATTAGGGAAACATGTTCCTCATTAAAATGAGATTTTAGCTTCATTGTTCAGAACTCACTATAAAGTAGTTGTAAATACTAGGAAATGTGGCTCATTTACTTTCATATTACTTTTGATATCTGTCTTCTGCATCTTTTAAATCAGTTTCTGTGAGTCTGCAGTAGTAAGATGTTCAATAAGATTGAGTTTTCAAAGGGGTTTAAAAACTCAACTCCATGTGGAATGTGGTACTTCCTAAAAAGCCGTTCTTTAAACAAGTAATCTGTCTTGCTGTTCCTTGCACTTTTCCAAAGTCTTTTTCTCATTGTTATATAATAAAGAGAAATTTATTAAAAAAAAAGGAAGGGGAAAAAAAGGCTTCTATCACTAGCACTCAGGAACTTCGCTCTAGTGCCCTTCATCAGTTCCTAAATGCAATATTTTGTTCTCCTTTAGTGTTCATATGCTCTTTCTGGTCTGCATTTCAAAGACACCTTACAGATGTGCAGTGCTAAAACCAAATCTTGTGTTTGATTTTGTATGTTTGAAACAAAGCTAAAATTACTTGCAGGTAACCATTTCAAATGTATTTATTTAAATCCCAGATGCCTCCTACGTAGATCCACTTGGCCCACAAGCAGAAAGACCAAGAACAGCAGCAAGAAAAAGAACTGAGGAAGATGACTTTGCTGATGAAGAACTAGGAGAAGATCTGCTTCCAGAATAGCATATGGGCCACTCAACATTTTTTTTTAATCCCTGTAAAAGTTTTAGCTGAAAAACTTTCATTCATTATGATTTTGTAGTAGATTTTGATAAATTATTTGGGAAATATTTTGGATATATGGTACCTTACATTAAAAACCTGTACTTGAAATTGCGGTGTCTTTTATAATTGATTTTTTAAAAATAATGCTTATTTTACTCATGCATAAAATCTACACAGGTACTAAAACTCATTGCAAACTATATCAAATGCATGAAGCTTTTCCTTTCAGAGATAGATATGATGATCATATGAAACACAGAAGCCTGTAAAATTTCACCTTTCAGTGCGAAATACCTCAAAGCAGTGCTTACAAGGTTGAAAATGCCATATCCTTCATCCAAAGCCAGAATTTATTTAAGGCCTGTGAACTGACTTTCTGAAAATGTTGGATGTGACCTTGGTCTTCCTTTAAGGCCCCAGTTCAGCAAAGCACTTAACACTGATACCAAGGAAAGCATCTTAATTTTGGTCTATGCTTAGCTGAACTAGGGCCATTTTGCAGTCTCTTGACAACCTCCTTATTGGTCAGAGTTGGCAGTCTAGTTTGTTCAGAATTCCTAAGTAGATTGCAGCTTTTGAATCTTATGTTGGAGACTGTGGCACTGACTACACAGTGGTAGCTTTCTACAGCCCAGGCTGAGTATGGGCAAAAATGTTAGTTGCAGAAATCCTCATTTTGTTTATGAACTGAACAAGTCTGACCTGAAGTTACTGAGACACGTTAAATTCCTGATTTAAATCACTTTTGGGTGATAAAAATACTAGTTGGGTGTTCAGAATTTCCTAATAAATACTTGAAAAACTAGTCCACTGAGGTGGCTTGTTTTTAGAACATTAGCATGAGTTTGGTTTAATAGTTAGAGTTTGGTTATTGTACTTTGAAATGCAAGGATTCAGTCTTCTAAAATTTCCAACTCTGGTGTTTCCAGTGCTTGGGTGTTGGTGCTCAGTTTCCCAGCTAGTGACACTGGAGAGCTCTCTTCATATCTTCACGAAAGGTTCCTTCCATGTTTTAAAAACATCTGCCTAGCCTCATAGTGTGTCTCTACAAGTGGTCAGGAATGTTATCCTGTGGGGTTTATGGTACAGCTAATGAGCTACTTCGTATGTACCTGCTTCCCATGGTACTGGTGCAGAGCTCGGCCTAGGACTGCACCAGCTTCCTCCTGGTGGGATGAGCAGAACATATGCAGAGTGGCTTATGAACATCCCGAGGAGCTCATCAAAGGAGAGACACACAAAAAGCTATGGGGTCTGATCCTTCTAAGGGATGGAAAACAATGCAAGAAGGATGTGGACGGCACCTGTCTTACTTCTCCAAGTCTTCTTGCCTGCTCCCCAGTCCTGCTGTATCCATTGCTCTGGTCATGGAATGACATATTCCTGGATGTCATAGTAGTTCTTTTCTGTCAGGCTTAGTCTTGGAAGACCTGGACCCCCAGGATGCAATGTGCCAGGCAGGAGGGAGCATTTTCAGCTACAGACAGCAGTGGTATGAGATACCTGACTTAATCACAGTGAGAGGAAATACTTGGGACCATGGCAGGGAGCATAAATGAACCTGTGAAACAGTGCAAAAGAGAAGACAGGCAAGATACTGTCATGCCGTTCTAACACAAAAACATTTGCGTAGAGCATCTAATCAAACATTGCAATCACACAGACATGTTCATGATGAAGTGGTAGGAATTACTAATGACTTGGGATATGGTTCACAACTTAGTGAGTGTAGAAACACTCCTGTGGACATCAGAGAGATTTTGACCAGCAGCAGTTTCTTGGTTCAGTTTGTCCTAAGTAACTGTACATTATGTAAAATCCTGTGCATTACAAGGAATTGCACTTTTGTTCCAGTCCTGCACAAACTCACAGGCACTTCTGGAACATATTGTTTCCTACAGCATGAGGATCTGATTATATAATGCTCTGGGTTATAATGTATTTGCATGTTATTTTGTAAGCACAGTTGAGCTCGTTCTGAACTGACAGAAAGCCATGTGATCCAGCTCCAACGCCAGAATAATCAGTCCCACTGACAAAGTGATGTAGCCCAGGTTCATCTACTTCAAAACCATGTTAACTGTGGTTACGTCTCTACTGGAATCGCAGTGTTGCCAGGGCAAGCCCAGAGCAGAGGAGCTGATGTGTAACCGTCTGTACTGTAAGGCCAGTAGCACAGGGGTGCACAGGAGTACAGTTTTGTACCATGACAAATGATCTCCCACGCAATTGCCTTGCATCATCCAAAGGTGAGCCTGGGCCAGGAAGCATTCTTTGTAAGCAGTTTCAGTGCAACATCCTTCTTCTTTGGTGCGAGACGTTCTGTGTGAGGGAACACAAGATGTGACATCCCAGCTGGACCCAAGGCTGAAGAGTGATCCCTAATGGGGACTAATACACTGGAATCTGTAGAGAAAGAAGCTGCAGGCATGTCCAAAGTGCTGTGTCAGCGTGTTGTTGGAAGGCCTCAAGCTGTCAGGAGGTGAACACACCTGCAAGATTCAGACAGCTCAGGTCTCGAAGGAAGCACGGCCAGGCCAGTGGGGTGTTGTGTCTAAAATGATTACCTGTGTTATATGGGATTATTGTGCTATGTTGATGTGATCACACTGCCCCTGTCCTGAAGATTGGTTGGCATTTAGCTCAGGTGCAATGAGTTACATTCCCTGCTGCCATGTAGGATGCCCTTAGTCTTGTGATAAGTCTCAGAAACCACAGGAGTGGAAGCACTGAATGAGCTAAATAATTCTACCTTCATCCCAGAAATTCAAACAGAAACATTTCCTCAGGTTTGATTGAAAAAACAGACTCCATCTCCAGAAGCCACACTGTGGGCATGTACTTCCAGCAATATTTAAACCCCAATTTTGTGTTTATATTCTGAAATCAGTAGATCAATCATTTAAAATTCCTGAATAAAGTTTTAGCAAATGCAATAGGACTGCTATTATGTTAATTTATTCTTTTATATTAGAAGAGTAGCAGTATTAAACCTAGGAAATTGCTAATCCTCTTGAGGAACTGACTCGTGAGCTATTTTAGCTTGTATTATCATGAAAAATGTATTGGTCCCAATATTAAACAATCCTCAGTTGACCTCTCAGACTTGAGATCTTCCTCAGGATTTGCTGGATTTAGTTACATACAAAGTTGCCTTTCTCTTTCATCATGGCTAGGCTTCACGAACCAAGATTTAGGAAGGCTCTATCCACATTTGATATAAGCACGCTGGTGGCTAATGAGGCCAATACGAGATAGACATATCCAATTGCAAATGGCACACCAGAAAGACTCCTTAGGTGATAGCACAGCAGAAAGACTCCTTAGGTGGTAAATACAAAGTTGCCTTTCTCTTTACATGTATGAAAAATGTACAGTAGCCAAATATAAATGATTACTTGGGTAGTCGTTTATTTATTTATTTCTAAACAAACCTAATCCCACAGTATCAAAGTATTCTTGATCATATATTTCATGTTTTACTTTGAACATTCTTCATTACAGATTGCATAATTCATTACTTTTAAAAGAAAGCTATTCTAGAGTAACATGGGAATTAAAAGCTGTACAAAAAAAAAGATATATAGTTCATAGAATCACGGAATGCTTTTGGCTAAAAGAGCACTTAAAGATCATCTAGTTCTAACCCCCCATGTGTAGAGGGGACACCTTTCACTAGACCAGGTTGCTTCAAGCCGCATCCAACCTGACCTTGAACACTTCCAGGAATGGGGCATCCACAGCTTCTCTGGGCAACCTGTTCCAGTGTTTCATCACGCTCACAGTGAAGAATGTCTTCCTAGTATCTAATCTAAACCTACTCTCTTTCAGTTTAGAGCCATTCCCCCTTGTCCTGTCAGTACAGGCCCTTGTAAGTCCCACTCCAGCTTTCTAGTAGGCCCATTTATGTACGAGAAGGCTACTCTAAGATCTCCCTGGAGCCTTCTCTTTTTCAGGCTGAACAACCCCAACTCTCAGCCTGTTTTCCAGCCCTCTGTTCATCTTCATGGCTTCCTCTGGAATTGCTTTAACAGGTCAATGCAGGGCACCCCAGAACTGGATGCAGCACTCCAAGTGGGGTCTCACAAGGGCAGAGTAGAGGGGCAGAATCCCCTCCCTTAACCTGCTGGCCACACTGCTTTTGGTGCAGCCCAGAATACAATTGGCTTTCTGGGCTGCAAATGCACACTGCTTGGTTACATTGAGCTTCTCAACCAACACCCCCAAGTCCTTCTCCTCAGGGCTCTCAATCCATTGTCCACCTAGCCTGTATTTGTGTTTAGAATTGCCAATAAATAGATTTGCAGGTATTATGAGGAAGTGCTGTTTCTCATCTTGGTTCCTTTACTAGCATAGTCTGAGACTGTAAGAAATTAATTTAATTTGCTAGGCTTTGATTGTTCTTGATGTCAAAGGCATCTTTTTGGTAGAAAGCTATTTTTAACTTGTTTGCTCCTCGGTTTCCACCTTTGCAAAATGAAGTCCATTGAGGATTCTTCACTTTGCAAGAATTTCACTTTTGCAATGCTGAATTGCCTAACAACTGTAAATCTCAATGCTGAGATCCTGCTGTAGAAGATGCTATGCCGTGGAAGCTGCAAAGTGGTATTACAATCCTTACAAGTGCAGGGAAGATGAATGGGAACAGAACAATTTGGGTGACAGGTTATCTGCAAACAGAATGTGAAGGAGAAGGGTATCTTTGGGGAATAATTTAATTCTCTGTCTGAAGATTTATACCTACTGGTGATGGCATCTGAATGTTTGGTCCACCCACAATACAAGTTGTTCAACTTTAAGGTCTATATGATGATTTTTTAAATGTTTTTCAGATCATTATTTCAGATAGAGGCAGGATCTCATTAATGTACACACTGCTGTAGCAGGATGGGGATAAACATTTGGAATATGCCAGTTTAGGGCAGTTCTGCCATTGCTGTGACAAGCACATTATGTGGTATCATTAATAATGCTTGTCATAATAATGTGATTTATTTATATGTGAGCCAAAGTATCTGGAATCAGCTATCATGCAAGGAAGACAACAATCCCAACCAAGAAAAAGTCCTGACAAGGTTGCTCGTTGCTCGTTAATGTGTCTGGGACAATGAAGACACAAACCTTCTGTGTTTTTCATTAAACACATTTCAGTGTTTAATATTGCATGAAATGCTCTCATGGAACCACATGGAGAAAATGTTTCTTCTTATTCATACGAACTCACTAAAAATGTCTGCCTTATTCTTGCACAGCTTAGTTTTCTTTTGAACATCCTGACTTTCTCATAGCAGGGATTTGTAGAACTGAAATTCTTATTATCTGGCATTGATCACTATAGTGATAATCTCAGGAGAGAGGCAGATGCCACTCCCAAGTATAAATGTTGAATGACAATTGCCAGAAAGAGTATTTAGAATATTATGTAAAAGTGAAAGAAATACTTTTCCTTCTGTCTCTCCTATAAGTGACAAGTTTCTCTTCCCCTTCCTCTCAAACATTGCCTCTTTGTTTTGGTTAAAAAGGGATAATATAAGGGGAATAAAGGAGGTTAAGAAATGGTAAGGCATACCATGAAGGTCACCAGAATCCAATAAAATAGAATGTTTTCTGTAGATTAAATGTTTGCATATAAGGAGATGTTATCTTCATTTGTAATACATTTGGGTCAGGAAACTGGAAAGTTTAAGATAATATGTTGTTGGAACACTAAGGGGAAACACCAGCAGCTTGGGACACTCTTGAGAAGAACACTTATGACTGGAGGCTGGCAGGTGAGGGAGGGCTGAGAGGAGAGGGCAGGGAGGAGGGCAGGGAAGGGAGGGCTGCTGCACTTCCGTGAGCGGGGCCAAGGCAGGGGCTGCCTTTAGTGCAACAGATGGTGGCTGTTCCTCCTTTGTCCTCTAGAACCGGAGGCTCACCCAAGGACATGACCAGATCATGGTCCACTCCTTTCCTCCCCCACTCAGCCAGAGAGATTTACTACTTTCTACAAGGACACTGATATAAAGATAAGGAATTGAAAATGATACCAACTTCTGGCACCAAGCCCAATGATGTAGTGGGAACGGGATGGTAGGCAGCAGGCTGGCGATAGCCCGTGTCACTGTGGGGATGGTGACATAGCCAGCCTGCAATAGGTGTCTCCTGGATGCTTGTGAGATTTGCGACTGGCAGCCTTGGCATGAGGTTGGGAGGACCACAGGCAGGGAGGCAGGGGCTTCCCATGGCAATGGAGGGTTGCTGCTCCAACTGACCCTGTTGTCAAGAGCATGGGCTGGATGTTCCGTGCTCTGTTGCTGGGAATTTTCAGCTAAGGCCATCAAAGGAAAACATCTCGCTGCCCTGTTTTCTCTTAGCAAACAACATAAGCCATGGAATTCCCTATAGATTCACATACAGGTGCATATGCCTGTTATTCTGAAATCATTGATTGAAATATTATCATGTATTGCGTCAAATTCAGGACAGACTTTGTATTAATAAATATTTTTTTCCAGTATTTCATTACATAGATGTTTTAAACCCCCCTCAAATTCTGAGAAAATTATAGTTCAGCTCCAATGACAATGACACTGGTTAGTAATTTCTCAAAGTCGTAGAAGAACCTAATTTGCCAAATGTATTAGTGAATTTTTTATGACTCAGATGTCTCTGGGGTAGAGTATGCCATGAGAACTGTCATTGTGCTCTTTCAAATCCTGTGTAATAGATCTCATTTGCTGCCCTTCTCTGATTCTTATTATTTGAATCAACAAGATTGTTAATAAGACAGTACAATGCAAGTAATGTACAGAATTAGAATATTGCCTAGATAAAACTCAAAGCCTTAAATTCACTGGCAATTTGATGCTTGTTCCATTGTTTTCTCTTCATCTGCTCTGATTTTTTGAGGCAGACCTCTCCCAGAAAGGCCAATATAAAGGAAGTGCCTAAAAGTCCTTTTGGAAAACCAAGTGTGACATCCTTATGCTACTCGGAAAGCACTGAGAAAAAATACTGGTTTATCTATGGAAGAGTAATATAAAAAAATCTGTTGTGATAAATATTTGCCATGTTACCACACATATCACTCGAAGGTGTTGAAGTAACCAAGGCCAGGTGCAGCGCCGAGCTCCGGAGTTAGACTGGACTGAGTTAAATGGAATCTGCCTTGCCCCAGTTTCTCACCTGAGGATAAGACTGCAAAGGACAGTTTTTAATTCAATTTTAAACAGTCCTTCCTCAAAGTCAAAACCTGATTCAAATCCCTCACAGTTCAAGGTTAAGTCACTACTCATAAGTGATACTGACCTGTGATGCATACAGTACCAAAATCACTAAAAAATCACAGTTAGA
The DNA here is from genome assembly GCF_003984885.1 of Neopelma chrysocephalum. Classification (NCBI taxonomy): domain Eukaryota; kingdom Metazoa; phylum Chordata; class Aves; order Passeriformes; family Pipridae; genus Neopelma; species Neopelma chrysocephalum. The sequence goes on along the minus strand of NW_020897702.1, from coordinate 7,738,627 downwards.
CTTAACTAAATGACTTTTCAGAAACCATGAAATTAAGTCACTTCATTATGAATGCCAATTTGTTCTGTTTCAATTCCAGTCTGGTCAGTGAACCTGATGTCTTGTATTTCTGTGGTACAAAGCTGGGGTTTCTCAGTCCTTGTATGATTTATGATTCCTATTTTCCCTCATTCCTGATCAGTATTTTCATATTAACTATCCTTATACTAAATGCCTCAAGAGAGGTACAGGGCTTTAACATAGCACATGAAACATTTGATTCAAGTGATAAATTCTCAAGGCTGTTTTTAATGCAGATCAGTTCAGTGCACCACATCTTTTATGATCCAGAGTACTACAGATGCTTATTTTTGTGGGTTGTGCCAGAGACGATCAATGCATTGCATTATGTGTTTTTAAAAGTACCAGCAAGCCAGCACAGAATAGATGGAGAAGTCATTAGAGGTGATACTCACCTCAACCTCATCTAGATGTGTATCATGCAAGTTTCTCACCTTCTGAAGCGGCTCTTATTGCAGTGAGCAGAGTGACACTGCAGTGGGTGTCTGCCGCAGGCCACCTGAGCAGGAGGAACTGGCAGATCAGGCTGTCGCACGGACAGCTCCAAGCGACCTCACCTTCGCCAGCCCCAGTCTTCATGCGGGACATCAACCACCCCAGTGCCTGCTGGGGATGTTTCTGGAGAAACGCACCAGAGGTGCGTCGGAGATCCCAGACCGCTACGAGGGACAGTGCCAATTGCTCTAAAGTGACTGGGAGAGCCCGGGCTGCAGCGGTCCCTTCGCCAGCTGCAGTCACACAGCCAGGGCTGGGCTATTTCCAGCTGTAAATCCCCGCGTTTTTTTAACATCTGCCTTGACCCTTTGGCTCTGACTGGGCCAAGTCCCCCTGGCTCTGCCTCACTCTCGAGCCGTGGACGCCAAGTGTCCCGGCGGGGCCAAGTAGATCCCGGCCCTGCCCGTGCCGCGGGCGCGGTGGGAGAGAGCGCGCGGCTGCCGGCGGCACCCGCGGGCTGCGGGAGCGCCGAGCCGGTGACCGGGAGCCTGTGGGTGGACCGAGTCCGGCCGTGCCCGCGGGGCTGTGCCGGGGCCGGGGGCAGCGCGGCGGAGAGCGGGACCGGCCCGCGCCCGGCGTCGAGCCCTCGCCGCCTCTCCGTGAGCGCCGCCGAACATGTTCCTGGCAGGCGAGGCCAGGGGAGATGCAGTTAGGCGCGGGGCGCTTTTCCAACAGCTCCTTCGCCGGGAGAGCCAGTGGCACGACGCAGCGCCGCAGCCCGCCGCCTTTCGCGGCTCCCTCGAGGCGGAGCAGCCCGGCCGCCATGCAGCGAGGCAGGGTAAGAGCTGCGGGTTGCGGGCCGGGGGCTGCGGGGCGCGGGTGGTGCCGGCGGGTCGCGGTCCCATCCCCGCTGACGGCGCCGTCGTTGCAGGTGCGGGCGGCGGCGGCGCTGCTGGCGCTGCTCTGCGCGGCGCTGCTCCCGCTCCGCGCCGAGCCCGCCAGGGCGCACAAGCAGCGGCCGGCGCGGACCCGGAGCTGCGGAGAGCGGCCCGAGGAGCTGCTGGAGCAGCTGTACGGGCGGCTGGCGGCGGGCATGCTCAGCGCCTTCCACCACACCCTGCAGCCCGAGCCGCCGGGCCGCCAGCACAACGCCAGCTGCCCCGCCGGGGGACGCCCGGCCGCCGACAAGAGGGTCCGGCTCCCCGTCAACCTGCGCAGCGCATCGCCCTGGGCTTACAGGTGACTCCGGGAGCCGCGGGAAGGGGGGTCCAGCTGCCTCAAGGGGACCTGGAGGGCTGAAGGGAGCCGGGCCGGTGTCCCCGTGTGGGGCCGGCAGCGCCGGGATCCTGCAGCTTTCCCTGCGCTGTGCCCAGGGCATGATCGGGGGGCCGAGGGGTGACCGCGGCACCGAGCAGCAGCCGGGAGGAAAGGTGCTAAAGTGGACGTCTAGGTAAGGCGATAAAAACAGCTTGTCTGAAGAATACGTCTAATGGGCAGAAAGAGAAACGAATGAGGTGGAGTGAGCCGTGAGATGGAGCTCACACCCACCTGGGAGCACAGACCACCCCTCAGAAAGTTGCTTGGGGAAATTGTCATATGTGAAGTTCACTCAGAGGACCCTCAGCAAAGAACCGCCGCCAAGGAAGCACCTCCTGACTCTGTAGCAGCCCCAAGGGGGCTCAGATCTTTTCCTGAGATGTGACTCCAGACACTCTGCTGTTTCTAAAATACATGAGTACACTCTGTGTTCATGTTACATACAGGCAGAGCCATATCTTCACTTACCAAACACTCCCAAGGGATTGCTGTCCAGTTTGCTGTAGGAGCATAGGCAAGGAATGAGTACAGCAGTATTCTGCATCTGTGTTTTCAGCCTATGCTTTGCAAACCTCCTTCCCCTGAGGTGGAACAGAGGCTGACAGACTATTTTTAAGGGGGCATAAAAATAACTTGAATAATTTGAATTTAGGCTAATTAATACACAAACCAAGGGTCTGCATTTCTACAGGGAGCTATGGAAAAGCTTGGAAACCACTTATCTAGAACACTAAACCCAATGTGTGATCACATTCTCAGAAGACTATCAAGCCTTCTGGTGGTTTGTCTTAGACTAACAGAACTAAAAGAACTGAGTTCTCTGTTTTCATCTTTCTGTAAAGATACTGCAGACAAGAGGAAGGTAAAATATGCCCATACTTAAAAGGAACTGACTTTCTTGCTACTTTCTGTGTGTTATCCTTCCCATATGCTTTGATGCAGTTACTGTGTATTCAGCAAACAAACATCTCCTTGTTAGTGGTCTCCAATAAACATTCATTCTGTGGCATGGGTTTTACACACTTTTAGTTGAAGTAATCCTACCGAGAGAAAAATGGTTTATTTGCTCAGTAAGTTTTTCATAAACAAAGTATTTTTAGTAATACATTTTCTCTAAGCAGACTGAGGATTTTTAAGCTACCTAAGCATGCGCAAAGCAAGTATGATGAATGAAACACCTACCACTAGGCTCAGGTAATTTTTATGATGGTTTTGCCAAATATTTGCTATCATAATCAGATATATCAAGTATTGCTATCAGAAAATTGTTCTTCTGGTTTGAAAACAATGCCTTCCATGCTTACATCTCGTTAGGTGTTTATTTTCAGTTGGGCCTCTGAATAGACTTATTTCTTAACAGAGAACCAGCTGCTTTTTGGGGCTTGGCTTACAAAAAGTTTATTAAGAAGCTGTAAATCCACTGTACTTTTCATCAAAATGTTTTCAAACAAACCACTAACCATTCACATACAAGTAACATGATGGCATCTCCAAGCTAGGAATTTTGAAAGATAGTGGGAAAAAAAAGTATACTATTAAAAGCAAAATCTAAAAATATATTTAGGCAAAAAACTGTTTCTCTAGGTTGAAAAGAACTGAACACATGGTCCAGTTAACAGATCCCATTTACAGCTTTTTTTTGTGACTGTGGTTTTACTGTATCATTAGTGTGCATTGAGAAACCAATAGACATTGCAAGATTTGTAATGAAAGTGTAAAATATAAAATTGCTAAAGTGCATTAGCTATTCCAAACTGCTATGTCATAGATTTTGAAGCTAGATATGAAGATCTGTTTTATTCTACAGTCTTCATTGGAGTACTCTGGAAGCAAGCTCCCTCATTCCATTAGAGCTACTGTGTATCTTTGATAAGGACATGCAGCTCTCCATTAAGAACCTGCAAGTGATGTTACATGACACTTTGTCAATGGTTAACCGATTTAATTTACACAATCCCAACGATTTCTTTTCCATGGCTGGGGTGTTAATCTGAAAAACTGCTTACAGGTGTCTTCTGTAATACAGAACCTTCCTGTCAAGCCTACTCACATTTAATTCAATCTTTCCTCATAAATTTCTCCCCTTCACTGATTCATTGCTGTCTCCTGGACTGCCTTCTGAATCACTGGAGTTGTTTTAGTAGTGAAATAAATTCACTAAGTAGACTGCTCTTGTACACTATAGGACACTGCTCAAGGGCTGGATTTGACTACTTGAAATTTGCATCAAGATGCCTGCTCCGTTTTGGAGTGTCTCACAGACATCCTGCTCTCTGACTTCTTTTCTGCACCTAAAAACTTACAGTGCAATTCATTTTTGACCTGCATTTTAATGTCTGAGATACCTTACGCTGTTTCTACATCTTCATTGGTGTTGCAGCAGTTCCCATTGTTACCATCTGCAGATTTCATTAACATACTGTTTACACACCCTATTCCAGGTCATTAATATTGAAGATATTAAGTCTGGCTCTACTTACTGTATATCTCCCTAGGCACCTGCTCCCAGCTGTTTTAACACTGCTGTTTGTAATTCTTCTGCTCAGACAACTGTTCAGTTCAACTGAATTTTTTTCATATCAGCATTTATGAGAAAGAATCAAATATATTACTTAGAGATCTGTTCACCCCCCTGCATTGCCTGTATCCCAAGTTTGTCATTCTAAGTGTGGAAGAATTAGGTTTGACTGGCTTAAAGCTTAGATAATCCTTATGTGGCTTCTTTCCTTGTCTTTGTTCTGTGCTTACTATTTATTTTCCATTACTTGGTCTTTTAATTTGGTTATACAAAAATCAAGACTTACATCATTTTTGGCTTGCTGCAACCCAGAGATACAGGGGTTGCACATGGATTGCACCACAGATCCATCTGGTCCCCAACCCTGCTGCTAGCAGCAACCAACAGGTGGTATTTAAAGCAAAAGTTAGCAGAAAAATATTCATCTGTCTGATACTGAAATTCCACCCTGGTGGCCACAGGAGATCAGTATATAACTCAGGGCACAAAGTTTAATCACACGAATTGCTCTTTACTCTGCAGAGCTATAAAGAGACAGCAGAGTTCCCTGAAGGCAGTTAGGCATGTTGGATTTGTTCAGTTCAGGAAGCTGGTCTAAAAATTACCCATTTTTAAAAAAAAATAAAGCCAGCAGCAGAAGCTTTGCCATGAAATCATCATTTCATGAAATCCATCAGGCAGACTGTGTGCCAGTTTGTGGCACCCATCCAGGAGCTGCTTGTCCTTTTTAGCAGCATTACTAAATGGACAGTCAATGATATCCAGAAAGCCTGCTTGTACAAGGAGGTTCTGGCAAGGGTCATGGTCCTTGGCTGCTCCTATGGTTCAGAGTTGCTTAAATAGTATTAGTGATATGGGTTGACCTACAAAACCCTGCTAACAGCACAGGATGGGTGCTACTTGTTAAAATTTACAGAAGCCATAATCATGGTGAATCTTTACCAATGCAAGCTCAGCTCTACAGGTGCACAGACAAGTTTCTCATAGACAAGAACCATTATAAAAAGGATTAATTTTAAATGCATGTCTAAATGTTTGCAGGGTCTGATCATAAAACTCAGGGTAACGGTTGGAAAATCTGATCCCACTGAAGTCAACAGCATTTTTACAGGTAGTGTTAATTTGTGATTCCATTCTTGGGGCTGCAGAGCATAGATGCCATTCATTAATCAGCTGTACACATCACCTCTATTTTTATTTTCTGTTTTCTTAAGGTTGTACTAACAGTCATGGCCAGTTTGTAGGAATACATTCAGAGTCTTCTGCAAACACACTTCTGTGTGACTTTAGCAAAAATTCTTTATGTGTACTCAAGAAGTCATTCACGTTTCTGAATTTCCAAATCCCATAGTTTCTGTGTCTGCCTCTGGGGCCTAATCCTATGTTTACTAAGGGTTATTTACAGAGATTTAACTTTTATTGTTAGTGTTGCTCTGATCATGAAATCTCACATCATCCACTCTCTCTCTCAAACATTGCCCAGCTTGTTTTTATTGATTTTCAAAAACCAGTTTCAAAGCATCCTTGGTTTAGTGTTCATTTGCATAAAATTTTAATAAAAGTAATACAGGCAAGTCTTTTTTTACTGGTAAAAGCCAAGCGTGTCTGCAGTGTGTTTGAAAAAGAGGTCTTTCCTTTACATAATACTCCAGTGGTTTTCTAGAAGCTTATCCAAGACATTTTTCAGGACTTAATAGTACCGTGTGGCACAGTGTGCATATCCCAAAGATACAGCCAAGGGAAAGAATACAAGGGGTCACAGACTGCCATCCTTTTCAGTTGAGGACATGTTCATACAACTCTTCAGAGAGTCAGTTATAGCGTTAGACTACTCTTTGCAAGCACTGTAGTTACGACCTGTATATAAAACAAACTAAGTATAATGTGAACAAAAGAGCACCTGCTATAGGAAAATAAATGTCTTGCCAAGAGGGAAAAAAAGTTATTAGCTCTTAATCCTGTAAGTATTTTGGAGTGTAAAGGGGATGATGATCTGCTTATTAGACTTCTGATAACATCCAGCTGTTAGCCCAGTGCTAAGAGTCATTTTCTGAAGAGTCAGCTGCCTGCCCCAGCACAGCATCTCACTCCCTGGATTCAGAAGCTTGGAAACTGTGAAGTGATAATATTATTAAAAATACTACAAGTGAAAGTAGCAGCACAGGACAAGACAGATAAAGTCTCTGCAAGAGTTTTACTTCTGACAGAAACTTTTTCTTGAGTTTCCAGGCTTAGAACATAAACGGTAGGAAGTTTGTTTTTCACTGGGAGCCCTCAAAGTCCTCAAAGCCCTCGTAGGGTCATAAGGAAAAGCAGCCTAGTCACACTTCATTAGCAGTTCTAGTTCAGCACAAACCTGCTTCGTGTTCCAGCAGACGGAAACAGAGCAGCCCAGCAGAGCTCCCTTGCTCCTGTTGCTTGTGAATCAGGAGCGCTGGTGAGGTAGAGTTAGCCTTATATACCAGTGACCTGAGTTCACAGGACAAGGGCAATCCTCATAAAAATGTCTGGGCTGTCTAGTTTGCAGCAGTGGCCACAAGGCTGTAGGGGACGGCTGGATGCCAGTGAAAAGTTGCACTTCTCTGGTCCTCCACCACTCTTCCCAGCTGCATTCATGCCAGCTGGGTGTATCTTACACTACATGTAGGAAGGTGTCAGGGGGAACTTGGAGCATGTGTTTTGTCTGATTAGTTAACCTGATGAAAAATGCCCTGTTCTAGAAGATGTAAAAACATGACTTGTATGTGTTTGGAGTAATGGAAAGGCATCAAACTGAAGCAGCTGAGGCAGTGGTCATTATCTGCACAGAGTAGTCTTGTTCCATACATGCAAACAGAGGAAACAGGTCACACAATTGCATTTATCCAGCTAGGTCACTGGTGTTTCTTAGTGGTTCAGACCCAAGTAGGTTTGGGCTGCCTAGAAAGATAAAAATAAGGCTTTAGTTATATGGCTTTGCCAAACAGGTTTGTGCTGAAGATGCAGTACTTTGGATATGGCTCCAGATTTTAGTGACATTTGAGTTAAGCTATTAATTTCAGGAGGTATTACTTAGTGCCTGGATCTGGATGCAAAACCACATCTATATTTTCAATCCATCATCCTTCCAATTCCCCACATGATGAAGTAGATGTGTCTACATCAAACTTAGTAACACAAGAGATTTTTTCCTTGGAAAGTAGAAAACCATGCCACAACCACACCATCCTTCCAAAAAAAGCCCCCAATTTATATCTGACTTTTGCCATGTGGGAATTTGGAGAGGAAAGTTTGTTGTAGACCATGACTCCAGTGTTCTTCTGTTACTAGTGAAAACTCTTATGTTTGCATGCAGAAGCATGTTCATGCTTTCCAGTAACATCATAAACCAGGTGCTAGAGATAATACAGTAGAGGAAATACCAATGACTTGACATATGGTGTGTTTAACAATCCACCACTGAAATTACTAACACTTGAGTTTGAAATGGGAACGTATCACAGTAGAAAGGCCTGTATTCCCCTTTCTTCCCTTCTGCTGGCTACCAGACATTTATTTTACATTGATGTGAGATCCTGTAACACGAAGGTATTTCCTGGGGAAAGTAAACAAGTATAAATGGAACAGAGAAGCTTTGCAAAAAATATCTGCAACATCACCAGTGTCTGGCTATGAGAGAACTGGACAGGTTTTTCTGTGAGGAAAACCAATTCTTTAAATATATATATATATATATAATGGCCATTATATATATATTTAAAAATCTCTTTTCTTTGATGACAGGATAATCAAGTTTATGTTTGGCCAGAGCTGTGATTCCAGGTTTCCTTTAACCTGATAAACAGGTGATGACTCTGAAAAGGGCAGCTCCCTTCTGCCCCCATCGACAGCTACTTGTTCCCACTGGCTTGTTAGTGTAGATCTCTGTGTATATGTGGCAAGATATACACAGTTTTCGATGAAGTTACTTTTCAGTTGAATTAGTTCTTTAATCAATCCTGTGACCAGAAAAACATCGGCATCAACCCAGGGGTGAGTGTGAGTTGACTAGCAGTGACTGCAGTCACAGCTTGAGGCAGACTTATGCTACTTCTTCCACAGCCGAAACCTCTTCTCACCTAAGAGATTATCTGAAAAGATAAAAGGCTAACACTTTGATACCCAAGGAAGTGCTGCAAACCCTGGGAAACACAATTTAGGAATCACTTTAAATCTATTAAAATTTAAGATCACTTTAAGATCTGTTAAGAGATCCCACCTGAAGCACTGCATCCAGCTCTGGGACCCCACCATAAGATGGATTAAGTCCAGGGGAGGGCCACAAAGATGCTCTAAAAGATGGAGTACCTATCCTATGAAGGCAGGCTGAGAGCCTTCAGTATCTATAAAGGGGGCCTACAACAGAGCGGGAAAGGGCAGAAAAAGTAGTAATGGCTTCAAACTGAAAGAGGACAGGTTTAGATTAGATATTGAGAAGAATTAGTAAGTGAGGGTGGTGAGGCACCGGCACAGATTGCCCAGAGAAGCTGCGGCTGCTGCATCCCAGGAAGTGTCCAAGGCCAGATTGGATAGGGCTTTGAGCAACCTGGTCTAGTGGAAGGTGTCCCTGGCAGCGAGGTTTGAACTAGATGATCTTTAAGGTCCCTTCCAACCTAAACCATTCTATGATTCTGTGGTTCTGTTGTGGTTTTCAAAATCAGTTACTTTAAAATGGCTGTGGGAAGGGGGTATTGTGTACTCAGTAGTTTGTTTTATCCCATAAATAATTATCTTGATGACAGGTATTTGATTCATTTTTGTTATGCAGTTGCCTTACTTCATCTACTGCATGGTGGTTCTATCCTGATCCCAAGTAGAGGATGGCTTAAAACCCAGTGCAAGAATTTTTACTGTTCTTGCAGCAATTCATGGTAAACATTACAGGATTTACCATTCTCTCTGATACAAATCTTTTTTACTCAAATTTTTATCCTCAGCTGCTGTGATTTACCACCCAAAAATGGGAAATTACTGATTTAGTTTTTAAGAAAAAAAAAAGCTCTACTTCACTGTCAGGAAAATCTATCAAGTAAAGAGGCAGCAAAGTATTGCAACGGAGTGTCTGGGCAGGCTGGGGTTCTCCGCTGGAGCTTTTTAAGAATGGGCTGGACAAACATGGGCAAATACATCTGAGCTTGCCCCATGGAGTCATAGATGACCTCCTGATGTGTCTTCATGCTCTCTCCATGCCAGTATCAGCCCATAGGACATTTCTGCTGTGCACTGTGTGCATCTGACCATGTACGGTGTGAAAGTAGGAGCAGGGGAAAGAGCAGAAAAGGGTTTCCTGTTATCTGACAGGTGAGCATGTGATAACATATGTGAGGTCAGCATCCTCCCAAAGCAGGGATGGGCCCTGAGGGAGGAGCACTGGCTGTACTTCTGGGCTGAATGCTTCTCCAGTCAGAGACAGCTGTCATCCCTCCCTAGCTGGACAGCAGAACCAGCGCTGAAGCAGGGCTAGTTCTGTAATGGTGTGACAGCAGAAGGTTATCTGGAGGAAACCCAAAGGTGCAAAGAGGAGAGTGGCAGGCATAAGAGTTGAAGGTATTTTTAAAAATCCTCATTTTCTGGAGGTGCAAACATATTTTCTAGAATAAGGGCACACCATTCTAATAATGTACAAGTTACAGCCATGCCTGGTAATTACTTCCAGTATAAGCAGGAAAAGCAGGTAAAGAACAAAGCAACAAATACATCAGTACCACAATAAGCAGTGTGGCTACACACTCCAGTATATGTACTCTGCCGTGCACTTAGTCTTCTATTTCATAAAACAAGCAGACTTTATCAGCTTTTACTCTCCTTGCTAAAAGCAATGGTAATAGGTCAGCCAGGATCTGTGTGACTTGAGACCATAGTATCACATCTTTGTTTCTGCATCCAGCAACATCCAGAGAGGAATGATAGAACTTGGGCTTTGCTGATCCTAGCTGTACTTAGAATCATAGAACCATTAAGGTTGGAAATGACCTCCAAGATTACTGAGTCCAACCTTTGACCGATCACCACCTTGTCAACTAAACCATAGAACTAAGTGCCATAACCAGTTGCTTCATGAACACCTCCAGGGATGGTGATTCCACCTCCCTGGGCAGTCCATTCCAGTGCTTGACAACCCTTTCTGTGCAGGAATTTTTCCTGATGTCCAACCTGAAGCTTAGATTAAAAGCTTTGCTCCTACTAATAAGGAATTTCTAGAGATAGGGCATTAATAAGCAAAAAGAAAGGGAAAACAACAAATGGTGAAACAATAAAAAATAGAGGCTATACTCTTGAAGCTTTGAGGCAATGTTTACTTCAAAATATAGCAGGCCAGGGCAGAAAAAACACTGACATTACAGTTTATCTCAATGTGGGCATGAAAATACTACTTTTCTCTGGTTAGAGGAAGAGACAGAGGTGAATCAGAGAAGGAAATACAGAGTTCTGCTTTCAAGGGGAAGGCACCTTTAAAACTCCAAGAATAGTAGGGAGGCAAAACCTTTTGGAGGAATAATAGTACAATGCAATTCTATTTAAATTATTAATTTTTAAACATCATGTCATGTTTTTAACAAAATAATGTTAACAAGGATTTGTACCAATTTTTGAAGAACTCGAGGCAGATCAAATGCCCAAGTGTCCTTTTAAATGCTCTATTTACCCATTCAGTCTAAACCACAAAACTTATTATTCTGAATCTCACAATTCAGAAAGCCAAATGCTTCATACTTCCGTGTGAACTGATCAGTTCTGTTAATTGTGCATGGTTTTTTCTTTACACTTTACAAATAAGTAGCCAGACACCAATAGCCACAGCTATTTTCTCTGGCAAAGACAACAAAAACATGATATAATTATTATAATTAAATAATAATAATAAATAACATTATATCACTCCAAAGGAATATATATCTATTTTTAGAGGTACTAACAAATCTTTGTTTTCCCATAGAATTTCCTATGATCCCACAAGATATCCCAAATACATCCCTGAAGCATACTGTCTGTGCAAAGGCTGCCTCATGGGGATCTTTGGGGAGGAGAATTTCCACTTCCGCAGCACCCCTGTGTACATGCCGACTGTCATCCTGCGCCGCACGTCCTCGTGTGCTGGGGGCCGCTACGTCTACACAGAGGATTACATCACCATCCCAGTGGGTTGCACCTGTGTGCCTGAGCCAGAAAAGGAGTCCGAAAGCGTAAATTCCAGCATAGATAAGCAAGAGGTGAAGTTGCTGGTGAGCCAGAACAAGCCCTCATCAGAATGAAGAACATATTAGGAATCGTGTTACAGTACCGGCCTCACATTCACATTTCACCACCTCAGGAAACCGCGACACAGCAGCAAACACATTGACTTGTCCTCTTTTTCTGCTTACAGTTATTTCAGTTATAAGATGGAAAGTTTTGTCCAGTCACTCAGATCATTAGAGATGGCGATTCGTATGAAGAACTTCTTTAGTTCATGTACACTTGTTTAGTGAACTTGTTGAGTTCATTGTTGCAAATTCCAAAGTTGCCTTTTTTCTTTTTCTTAGAGCAGAACATTTTATCCTTGCTTATTCACAGTCAATTTTAAAAAATTATGCAATTGTAAGACATGTTAGCTATTATTATAGCAGGCTGCTGGTTGTAGATATTTTTAAAGAATCTCTTATACTCTTAAGTACCCTTATATAAAAATCACATAGCTGCCGGACATGTGCCAAATCAGCAGTTAAAAGGATAATTTCTCAGGCTGGGAGAGCCTTCCTTTACATTGCATAAACTCCAAGCAGTGTTCTTGGCTGTTACATCTTTAGCTATTTAAACACTACAGCAAGGAAACCTTTGCTGAGTTAGAGTTATTAATGAAACAATATTCTATGTGTTTGCTATTTTTAAACTTGCCAAATTGCTAAGGGTACAAAAGTGTTAAGAAAAAACATGCTAGAATGTTGTAAAACTGCAGCAGACTTTTCTGATGTGGACTAAATCTAATTACACAGAAAATATCAGTTAGAAAAAACACACTTTGGGTCCCAAGAATTCTGTATTAGATTTCATCCATCACTAATTGCTTAACTGTTTCCTGTGATAAAACTGTATCTGTACAGTTGAAAGGCCAAAACCTTTTTCATGTTAGGAGAGGAGATTCCCCATTAAAAAATAAGTACAGAGGATAGGCTCCATCTCAAGTACTCTGCAGGTGAGTAAGCAGGCTAGGTCTTAACTTCTAGATGCTACAAGAAGTTTACTGAAGTGAGTCCCAGTCCAAACAATTTATACAATTACTGCTACTCAGTTTTCCCTATGCCATATGTAACAATCACCTGCAAGAGCTGCTAGTCTGCGGAAGCACCATCTTCCATCTGTGTAGCTTAGTGCTGATGGAATTTGATGGCAAGCCCTAAGCAGAATCCTTGGATAAACAAAAATTTGCATTTCCAGAACAAGAGACTGAATGTTGATTCAATGTAGTGAATGAGAATCAGGAATAACCAGGCATGCCTTGCACAAACATAATTCCTCGGAGGGCCACACTCGCCAAAACTGATCAACCTCTGAATGCACAGCAGAGTTATCTTTTACAGTTGAAGGAGTATGACTGCAATATTTTTACAGAATAAACATCATATGCAGCAATGCTTTTGCTACATCAAGAATCTCAAAACTGGCCTTTAATTCGTAGTGGAGAAAGTGCCTACACTACGCAAAGACATACTTCTTTGGAGTGTTGTCGGATGAAGAATGGAAACACTACGAGCTAACCAGAATTAACAAGCTAAACAGAGAATGAAAGTCATACAACAACTACTTATCTTAGTGCACAATTATGGACTGTGCTCTCTATGACTCAGTCTAGCATAACAGTATTTTTTCAGTGCAATTTATGTAACTTTGTACAAAGCCTAAAATAGCTTAACAAATAAAAGATTCCCTTTATGATGTCAGATTGAAGTTTGTAACTGTGTCTTTTGTGCAGATGCTTTTCCTCAATTCTACTTGTCTTTAGATATGTGTTTCCTCAAATTGTGATGCTTCTATCTCAAGGGAATCCTCAAAGGAGAGTTCAAACAAGGTCATAAAGTGTTTAGACTACTCAGAGAACAGCTAATTGCCTAGCTGCTGCCAGCAATTAAAGGTAGTTACCTGTTCCCTAGAGAATGTAAATACTTGCAGCAGTTGCAACCACTTTTCCTTCCTCCTAATGTGGAAGAACTACTCACCCTCTGAGAAGAGGGAAATGGTAATCAGAGGGGCTCAAAAGGGAGACAGACTCACAAAACTGGAGAAACACTGCATTGGATGATGTTTCAGCAGCCTATCATACAGTTTCACTACTACATTGTGGGTTTTTTTTCTACACACACACTTCAGGCAGGGTGAAGATGGTCCATCACACTTCACACCATAGAAAGCAAAGTCTTCATCGTAAAAGGCAGCAAAATGACCCCAAACAACAACAAAATGTCAAACCATGCAGCATTTAACATGTAGCAAATACTCAGAGGGTCTACCAGCTAAAACTCTGGCTAAACACTGCCCTCCAACAGAACTCATCTGTCTGCCCACATGCTTTTCTTATACAAATTTGTCTGCAACAAATTAGTTATTAGAGTACATGGATATATTTGCATGATGTGGAGGAAAAAAAAATCTCACTTTTTTTCTTGCAACTCTTGTCCTGCAGGCATTAGTTATTGGAATAATTTTGAGGTTTTCAAGTAACTAGAGCATGTTCTGGGGATTCCTGGGAGTTGCAAACTAAGATTAGGTAAATGGAACATAATCAGTTTCTTCAATCCAGTAAAGTAGATGTTTTAGCTTACGTAGAGCTTCAGAAATTGGATGACTGCAAGTACTACAGAACTGCAAAATCTCAATGGATCAATAGAATGAGTAGGTTGGCAACCTCCTTCTCATCACACTGCAACACGTGCAGAAAGCTTCCCATGGTTACAAGCATCTTCATGTTATCTTGTTCAGAAGCCTGTTTTCCTTTTTTAATCTTTACCCTCTTCTGTGACAGACTTTTTAGCTGAGCCAGTTTGCTTCCCAATCCAGCTTTCCAGTTACGTGTCTCTTAAAATCTGTGTTTATGTTTGATATGGTTTGAAGCTGGCTCCTTGCCAAGTCTCCAAACCTTACCACCAGAAGTACCCCCCCAACAAAAAAAAAACCTCAGGGAGAAGAGGGAGAAAGAACTAAGAAAAACCCGAAAACGAGAGAGACAACCAAAGTGATATATATAAATATATTTACACTTATATACAACTTCACAAGGGAAAGGGAAAGGGGAAGGGGAAGGGGAAAAGGAACAAAACTAAACTAAACTAAACTAAACTATATATATATATATATATATATATATATATATATCCCAATCAGTAGCCCGAGATCTAGTAACTAAAGAACAAAAGAGTTAGCAAAGAAGATATCTCACTACTCTCCTGGGACAACCGAGAGTCGCTCCGGAACGATTGCCGGCAACCTCTGTCTCCCAAGGTCGGCAAGGCCTAACCAGGCCTCGCTTCCCAGCACGGCAGACTCAACAGCAGGGAACCTGCACCTCCAAGCCGCCGGAAGGAAAGAGAGAGCGAAGGCCTCTCCTCCTCTCTTCTTATAGTCTGGCTTACGTAAAAATCGTAGGGAATACTGGGTAAATCTGGACCCTTCCTTGGTTACAAACTGGTCACCAAGGAAGGCCTAGCCCAAACCACCACAATGTTTTAGCACGAGCAACTGTTTGATAGTTTGTTAGTGAACAACTGTTTGTTAATACTTAACGTTAAGAACTATTAGCTACACAAACATTTGTTGATCTTCAAAATACCCTTCCATCTATTCTTTCTCTCCACATTACTCATGTTGAAAAGGTTGAGTATTAAATGTAGTTTGTATTTGTTTGGAATTGGTTTTTTTTAAGGAGGTCATCACATCATGGATTTATATCAGTTTCACTTCAAATGTGGTGTGACATTTTCCAGCTTCTAGCCCTCTGGTTACAGCTGCTGCAGCCTTGCCTTTAATTTGCATGGGGGAGGGAGGGTTCATTGGAGTTGCTTCAAGGCTTCACAAACTGTTGACAGAAGGCAGACATGAAATGCCTCATTGAACCAACTCCAGCCCCAATAAATGCAAACAATTCAAAGCTGGAACTATCTGGCAGCTGCAGCTGATTTGAGAAATTTTTTGTTGTGCCAGGAAAATCTTTTTCTTCAATGAGGCTGTCCCTGGAATATATTAGAAGCCACAAAACACAGAACAATATCCTTGGTAAAGACATTATTTTCTTCTCTGTAGTATCGCTTAAGATAGGTTGGAAAATTCCTATCATTCAGGAAGGCTGAGAAAAGCCTGAGATGCTAGTTTTGATTTACTTGCCAGTCATTACCTGAAGATGTTTGTCTGAATAGGTAGAGATCTATAGCTGCAAGTGTACATGGAATTGCATGGGGGAACATGAACATGAAAGCCGCAAGGGGAAAAGGGAAAAAGGCTGTAATGTGGTCACAAAGCATTAACCCCCATTAATTTCAGTGGGATTAGGGAACAGCCATAACTACCTGGACTAGGGCACAAGGGAGATCCAGTCAATCCCACGTGTTTTGGTGGCATGAGCTACCACTTGGTTTTGCGGTACTCCCATCTAAGGAGGCTGGAGAACATGAGCAGACCCAGAGCAGCAGTACAGCTCTGACATTAGCTGACAAGGGGCTTCTGCCGAACCCAGCTGCCCTGTTTCCCATCTCAGTGCATGGCACTGGGGCTGCTCCGTGCAGGTAACAAAGGCAGAGTGACCAAACCAACCATCAGAGATACCTCCCAGTTGCTCTGGTCCAGAGGGGCACGGGTAGAGGGGTGGAAGCAATTGTGTGGCAGAGACAGGCTACCTCTGCAACACCAATCTGAGGGTGACATTTTTAACAGAAGTGCAGAACTTATTGGCAGCAGTACCTTGGACTTCATGCAACTGCATTTCCAGAAACATTTCATTTCTTAGCTGGGGTGAGGCGCAGGTAGCTGCAGTGTATTCTCTTCACCTACGGCCACCAGCCTGTGAACAAGCCCCCCACATTTTCTCTGCCAAGTGTCCCAGCCATACCAACAGCAGGGCACTGAGATGTCCTGCTCCTGCACAGTACCTGTTATTGCAGATAAGAGGCTGTAGCCTCTACTACAGGACTCTGTAGTCATAAACGCCCCTGGAAAAGCAGCATGGTGCTAACACTCCACCACAGTCTGCTCCAACAGAAAGTCCATCCATGAGACATCAGCAGTAAGGAAAATCAATCACTACTTGACACTGTTTTTATTCATAATCCAATTACAGAAGAGAGATTTTGTTGTCACATAATATTTCTTAATGTTACCATGATGGCACAAAGCACAAATTCACTATGAATTTTTGTGACTTGTACCTTCTCAGAAATAGCTTCTGCCTTGGAATCATGTAGGACAAAAATAGCTTACCTTCCATCACTGATGAAGTCTGTAAAAGCCACCAGTCAAGCTCTGCTTGGGCAGCTGCCTGCACTCATCAGGCTTTTAAGAGGGAATTTGGTGGACAACGGGCTGCTCTGTTGAATGCATCTGCACAGATTTATATGTACTCTCATTTTCATAACTGTGCATCTTCACAGTGCCTCTTTTCAAAGCTGTCTGACCTACATGTGAGAAGCAGCAGTTATTTTCTTGGAAGTGAATTTCTTGGTATAACTGAATGGTGCAGTTTTATTTTTTTTTAAGAAAGGTCTCTGATGAAGTTAGTAAAGCTGTCTTTTGATTTTGCTGTAGAGAGCCCAGCAACACGCATTTACCAAAATAAAGCAAACAACTGAAGGAAATAATAGCAAAGCAGCAATATAGGTGAAGCTTCGATTTGAACAGCACATTCTAATTTAGGTGGATGGTAGGGGAAGAATATGCTCCCTTCTGACAATCATACCTGTCCCCTTGAAGCCTCCATGGAGTTATAAACAAAGTTTCATGAGTTACTTCATTGTCTCCATCTGCTTGGTAATAAACCAGTTTACAATTGTGAAGTACAGATTTGTGCCAATAACCGTGCAATTAACACTCTGGTTTGCTTTTTTTTTTAAACTGGCCACATAAAAGTGATGGTGAAGCCTCCTGGAAAACAACTAAACCCAGCTGTATGTCACCTGTGGACAGGCATTTTCAGGGGGGATTCTGGCTCAGCGGCAAGGATGGCTTCTAGTTCGAAAGGCAACACTGTATTGGCCATGGGCTCACAGAGGCTGTCAGAGGAGTCTGGTGCCTGTTCTCCTGCAAGCACTGCCTCTGCTGCACTTCTCTCATTTAACAAACCTGTTGCCTGTCTGACAGAAGCCAAGGCCAAGAAAGAGAAAGAAAACTGTTATAACGAAACTCAGGAACAGCAGGTACAAAGTGTGAGGAGGGAAAAGCCTTAGGAAATAAACAGATTTCTTGGAAAATGGAGAAGAGAGCTACAGTGGCTTGGATGGTTATTTATGAACCGCTGTTGTGTCCAGCTCAGGCAGCACGATACTCTGAGCACTGAGAGAGGATTATATTCTATCTACATTATTCCTCCTCAGTTGTTTACTCAACCAGATGGGAAAATCTGCATGCAAACAGCAGGAATGCACAGAAACATGAGTGTTTACCTCTACCTTATAAAAAGATCTTGTCTCACAAGCTTAATAAGGTTTATTCCCACTGCAAAATAAATTTCTCAATACTTAATTTTAGGTGATACATTTTGTAGATGCAGCATTTCTGTTAGCCTTTTACACAATATGGCATATAAAGACAATTACTTGTGTTTTGTACAGTGTATTTATAGATTATAAACTGTTGAGTGCCTTGGAATTTATGAACCAACTTTCACCCAAAAATACATTAGTAGTGTAGTTAGTCAAAACTAACTTTAGAAATTCCCAGTTACCAAAAATGTCTACTATCCCAAAGCAAAATTTTTCTAATGTATAATCTATTTTGATTGAAATGTAGTCCAAACCTTGTATATAAAATCTAACATTTGAAACAGTGGGAGTTTATCAATACATTACATTATTCCTCAGTGGCCTTTTAAGATTCAATAATTTCTAAGAGATTCAACAATTTCTACTGTTCTGCTGTTGTCTGTGGAACAGGAGAGAAAGAAAATTGGGCAACTGGAAAAAAAAACTGTTTTTGTAACTATAAACTTGATATATCTGTAAATCATCTTTAGTTTGATATTGAAATCTATTAAAAAGCAGGCAATATATTTAATCAGAACCACTATGATTCAAGATTTAAGGGACTAACATTACTACAGAAGTATCAAGTTCTTTTGCAATGACAATTCTGATGTCTGCAAAGCAAGCACCTATGTGTTGTTATAAGCTAAAATCACTTCAAAAAGGTCTCTGAATTGTAAAAGTTACCAGTTAGAATTAAATTCAAACAGAGAAGTTCCTGTTATCCAGCCTCTGCATTGTTTGGTCCACATTTACCTAATAGGTAAAATACAAACACAGTAACTACAAATGCTTACTCATTTAAAAGAGAGAGGCTAACACATGTTGATTAAAGCTAGCCCAGGAAATAGTACTCAGAGCTAAGTATTTCAGCACTGAGAATTGTGGAGTCACTGATAAAAACCAGAAAGCAGCTTGACTGAAGAAGTTGTAGATCTTCTTATGAGAATCAGTCCAGTCCAGAAGCATAGTTCACATAACATCGAAATTCATTGGCTAAATTTCGCAAGTGTTTTGGAATAAACTTGCACATCTTCACACCAAGATGCTTTGCTGCCTGTTCCTCCATGATGGCACCTGCAGCAAAAATAATTGGTATTCAATAAGAAAAACAGTAACAGAACGTTTGGACTTTTTTAGTAGCTCCTCACAAATGCATATATAACAGGGCCTGTTTTTTTTTACGGAAGGAAGGCTTAAAGCAGCTACACTGTCAGCCTTCCTTAACAACTGAATCTATTGAGAAGTTTAAAATAAATCTAAAAGAATGAAAGACACCCCAAGGAAATGAATGTCCAAAAACCTTCATAAAAATAGGTAGAGGGTATCAGTGTCCTTTATACAGAAAAGAAATTTGAACTCAGTCTTCTTGCTACATACCAAGTATGTAGCAAGTTAAATGGTAGGGAGTCATGGGAAATGCAAACAGATTACATATACTCTTCCACTTAAATAAACCACAGCTACACACTGAGAAATCACTTCTTGAGCAGTATTTCTCAAACTTTGTAAACTGAAGGACCACCTACCCATTTTAGGCAGAACTAACCTTGTGCGTGACTGCTATGAGTAATTAAGCCAAGAAATAGACTTTCTATGGCCACATTTTGTTTTAATTTTTTATTTATTTTGCCTGCTTTGTTGACTTCCCCCAAGTTGTATGTAAAAAGGGCTTTTGTCCTTTGCTTTTTGCAAGTTTTCCAGATGTCTTCAGATGTCTTGTAATAACAATACAGTTTAGGAAATGACACGACTAAGGCAGATACACATCACTTCTTAAATCAGCAAGTGCATTTTCATAAAGAAACACCTGCAAGTACCATTATCTAGTTATCTAGTTTCACTGCTTTTATCACTGGTTTTTAATTTCTCCTGCTGTATTTCAGTGCCTAGGATACCAACAGTAAGTTGCACCTATGTTTGCCATACCTCGATTTCAATCATTGCAATTACAGAGAGTGGCCTTCTTACAAGAGAAAAAGTATTTCTGGAACTTTGCAAGATGATCTTATAATTCTTCCAAAATTCAGTAAAACTCATAATGCTGTAAGAAAAAAACCTGACTTTCAAAAGTCCTATTAAAAACCATTTCCTCTAGTTTAAAACAAAGGTTGAACTCAAGTATTCAAATATAAAGCTTAGGATACACACTGCCCCTTAAATTAATGATAATTTAATATTATAGAGTTAGTATTTCTCTCACATGAGTGAGTTTGTCTTTTGAGAGAGAGAAAAAGATCCTTATGGGGACCTAATATTTTTATTAGTTATACCTGTGCAAAGCAGTATCTTTCCTTTTGTCAAGTATTTGATCGTCTCTGCAGTTTTCTGAAGACATTCCTCCGACAGATAGGGTGGATCTGCTATTACAATGTCAAAACTGTGTGGCAGGAGATTTTCAGGTAAGTTTAAAGGCTGGTTGTAATCATAGAAGATAAATTCTTCTCCATATACAGAAAACCTTCTGTCATACTCAAGTATACACACTGAAAAATCTTTACCATCCAGTTCTTTCAGTTTCTGGTACACACTCGGTGCACTAACACATGCTATCCTGAAAAAGACACAATAACTTAGAATATTGATTTAAAGGGCAAACAACAGCAACAAACCCCTACTCCAGTCGTCTTAGCTGCTTTGGGAAAAACATTTTTAAACATTAGTCCCCAAAATGTAAGCCATTCTTTCTCCATTCTAACAACTAATTACTTAAATAACTTTAAGCCATTACCTATTCAACCTCCATGCTGCACAAAGACCTGAAGCCTAACTACAGAGAAAATCTTGTTTCAGAAAAGCAAGAAAATATACTTGAACTTTTTCCATCTGTTCTACAGAAACATTGTATAAAACCAGAGAAAATAATTACAAGTTATTAATATGCTCTAGAGCTCTCTGTATTTCTGAAAAATAAAATGATTCATAGTAAACTTTAACAAGACACAGCCTACAGCATTCAGTAAAATGGTAAATGGGAAGATCAGTATAAACTATTAACTAAATAACAGCAAAGCAGTTCTGCAATATTGCAGTTGAACAAAGATGAAGTACAATGAGTAATGAATTAAACTGCATGCTCTATGTAGTAGAAACAAAAGACATGTTAAATCTACAATGCCATTATTAAATCCTACCTGCCACCTTCTCCAGCTGCCACAACCGCTTCCTTGGCCAGGCACGACGCAGTTTCATCGCTGTACCAAAACTGGCTCAGTTGCTGAGAAATAATGCACAATTACAAACAACAGCAAAACTTTTGTGTTATGTACAGTGAGGTGTGGTGAGTCATAACTGAAGAAAACCAAAATCCACATCAACTTCTCAGTTCATGAACTGTAACGCTGGAAAAGTAACTATTTTCCTGACAGTCTTTCTACTTCTGTAATCCAGGTAGCTTACACCACATGTTTCCAAAGCATGTATGGCACTATCAGGAAAACAAGGTAATCCAAACCACTGACAAGGCTATTTCAAACCCCATGTGCAGATGCACAATACTTATGTGCTCTTAAATTGAGTTACTTTAGCAGAAGAAGAAAAAGGACCTTGAAAAGTGACAGTATAGAAGGAAATAAAGGATAAAACTACTAAATCAGAAGGGATCAGGAAAAGGAAGAGCAAAAAAAAAACAAACAATCCAGAGACAAATCAAAAGTCAGTCTGTCACAAATAAAAACAAGCAGTGAAACAGCCATCCACAAAAACAAAGAAATAAAACACAGAGAGAAATATGAAGTAAAAGGAAAGATCACTTGATCTGGTTACACTGTGTTTGTCTCAGTCTCAGGGAGGAGTCTTCACTACCTTCACATGCCAAACTCAAGTTAAAATTTCCAGAAGGGACAGATGTTTCTATCAGCATCTTTATTCCCCCTCCATGTACTTTCAGTTTGTACTCCGCCACACATATAGAACAGACAACTATACCCAGATTAAATAGTAAAACAAATCTCCCTACAGTGTTGGCATCCATAAATAGGAACAACTTGAGTGTTCCCCTTTTTAATTCAATTTCATTATCCATCCACAAAAGAAACTCAGTAAAGGCTACTCCTCCATCTGTGCTTCATTCATCAAGGTTTATAGTTTCTTACCCAATCTTCTTCTATTGAGCCAATGGAATATTGATTAAACCCTTGGGAGGTCTTCATGCCCTCTCTCTGCTGCTGTTCCAAATAGAACTCCTGGAGGGCAGCCAATGTATGGGATGAAAGCTGGGGAATGTCATCATCATCATCATCCATTTTCCTAGACATCAAACAGAAAAAAATAAATTCATTAAATCAACCTTTTCAATGGTGAATGCTTTTAATAACAGTATAATCTCCTGAGGTAAAACAAATTCCACCAACAATGCAGCTAAAAATAAAAACTTCCTAACAAAAGAAAACATATTCTGTCTACTTAGGTGGTCTTAAATCAGTGAGAGGCCAATCAGAAATAACACATCTCCACAGAGAATTTAGGAACAGTAGCAACACTGTTCCCTTTCTGTACTACACAGATTTGGCTTGTATTCTTACAAGGAAGCTGTCATTACAGTTCTTGGTTTCCTGAATCCATATACTTTGTATGTATCACCTTTCAGAAAAAAACTCCTTTAGTGGATTTGAAAAATCCCATAGAAATTATTCCCTTTTCTCCTAGAAATAATGATAGCTACTGGTCATTCCTCTCCATGTTCAAAGTTACACAATTTTGACTCAAAATTAAGTAATCCAGCATTCTAGGTCAGTATCACCTGGCTTTAACTTCCTTGCCATAAAAAGATTCTTCTGAATGCCAGAAACCTAAAAAAAAAAAAAGAAAGGCAGGCAAGAAGCTCATAAAGATGTTTTTCTAACCCTACTCCATTGAAAGCTTGTGCATTTTGCGTGTAAAAACCTGGACATAACTTGTATCAAAGAGACACGGTATATACTAATGGAAAAGTACAGCCATTTCCAGAGAACTCTTGACGTGGGTTCTGCTGCGCAGAACGCCTGAGCCCTGCTGACCCCAGGCAGTGCAGCAGAGTTTGTGTCCTCTGCAGAAGGGACAGTGCCACCTCGTGGAACGATGGTGCCAGAAATGACCCAGCACGTGGAAACTACTGGACGAAACCTGAAAATATTCTTCTTTGAAGAAACCCATTTTCTCTGCACCCAATCTCAGAACTAGCACACAAGCAATGACTTTAGCAGAACCTGGAAAGAGGAGTATGCCTGACCTTATGCAGAAGCCACTGAGAACCGCGTGCCACCTGAACAGTGCGTAAATGTGAGTCATTTCAAGTATAGCCACTCAGGGTTTTTCTTCTCCCTGTCCCCTGGACTGCAATGAGAACTCCAGTCTCCTCCCCGTCAACCCTTCCTTCTACTCTTGCAGAGCTTTCAAGATGAAGTTTCCTAAAACAGCTTCTCCCTGCTTGCTGGAAAAAGATACCTTAACCTGCCACTGTGAGGTAACTCACACAGTTACTCTACCATTCCGGTGACACTGTATGCACCTACATGGGATAAGAGGAAAGCGCTTGGCTTTTCCAGAATATTGCTTACTGACTTGCTGGTTTCTCAGGCCAGGCTTGCAAAACAGGGGATCGTTCAAAGCCTAAAAACCCACCTATGGTGTTAGCCTCAAGCAAGAGGAGAATTTCAAAGTCAAGCTACCTAATAAGATCAAAATTGCAATTTCCCCCCCTATTTTTAAAAATAAATACATTATTAAATTATGTATTAAAGTATTTTTTATAAAAATGACTGCAAGTTCAGACAGATAATACAGTTTCTAGACACAATGCTCTTACAATACAAAACACTATGATCCATTTTAGACCCTATACAACAATTAATTTTCATTAGGACATGTTAAAAATTTAAAATCGCTCCTTAACTCACAACTTTTTTTTTTTTTTATTAAGTGACTGATACATGTAGTAATCTGGTTTGCTATTATCCCCTAAGCAAGGACACATCTGTGCTTTGACACTAAGAAACTGAAACAGACACAAAGTTGCAGTTCTTAAGTCAAAAGCTGGAATCTTTATTTTCTCTTCAGTGAGCCCATACAGGCATTTGCAAGGACTAAATCCATGCCCATGAAATGAAACCCTCACAGACAAAATTGCTGATGAAGAATTTCCCACTGTTTCAGTAGATAAAAAGGCATACTCCCATAGACATCTTTTATCTATTAATAATTTTTCAGTTTACTTTTTAATAGCCTTCCTTTTGGTTTGTAAATTAAAGCCTTAGGAACTAAGCAGTAATTAACTGTGAGGTTGCAAGGAGGGGTAACTCAGAACATATGGTAGAAATATATTGTACATCTATTATGAATACTCCCAAAATTCAATATATTTTTCTGAATGCACATATTCTGACTTAGGTCATTAGCATGAACAAATTCTTGCGCTTAAGAACTACATTAGAAAACTGTTAAAGTGAGTTTATGTGAAAAAGACTTGTAAATCCTTTAAGGGAGACAGTTCTGCTGTTTGAAAGCCCCTCTATACCCCTTCCAGTTCACTGCTCTCAAGTCCAGAAGCAACCCTGAAACATTTGGGGGAGGATGGGAAGAAGCACAGAAACCCACAGTGCCTCTGGCTCTCAGGGAACCTTTACACTCTTAATTCCCAAGGCCCCTGAGGCTCCAGCTGACCCATCTGTGCTTGCCCCAGGCCCTGGGGTCCCTCACCAGCAGCCCTTGCTCTATCCTCGTGTAGACTCCCTACATGAGCCACACAAGGGTTCAGGGCTGCTTTTTAGGAATGCCCTGAGATTCAGAGCATTCATAGCACATACAGTGCTGATCCAGCCATTCTACCTACACTAAACCCTTGTGTGAACAGGAATACAAAGACAGAACACGTAGTTTGCTCCAGAGGTTAGATCCTTCTAGATCCACAGCGCTACTCAAGAGGAAGCTCCTTTCATACAGGTAAAAGCAGGCAGGAGGTGGGATCTACATTTACAAAGCCACCTCAAAAAATACTCTCCTGGTAAAGTACCCAATTGCTGCTTCAGAACTTTTACCAAGAGACTGCATCAAAGGTGACTCCAACATCTCTCTGCCGAAGAGGCTGCGTCAGCCTAAACCCGTACCTGTAAGTCAGGGCTCCCTGAATGCCCACACAACTTGGAAATACCGTTTGCTGGGTGTACAAGCACTGTTCATTCTTTTGTGGCATCCTAAAGATGTCATCTCGTAATAAAATGTCTTTTAGCTGAAGGGGAAAGGAGAGACTGCTGAAAGGCCATGGAATAGAAATACAACTGGAAAGCCACGCTGTTCATTGCTGGGAAGGGGGAGGAAGAGCACAGTGCAGGCGCCTTAGATCTTTTACTGACAATATAAAAACCACATGTACAACTTCAGAAAAGATCTTATTCTAGAGTAACTTGGATCTAAAGACAGAGAGCATGAAATGGAGTTAAATATAGCTGTCTGTATTTCTTCCAAGCTGCCCAAGTCAGTCTTTGAGACAAGCAGCTCACCATCTATGGTGTCTGTAGCACACACCAAGAAAAGCTGGGCAATGGTGCACAACCATAATGAAAATCACCTGGAAGGGGCTCCAACCACCTGCCTGGAGGTAAACAAGCCCTGATCTGAGGGACTAGAATGGTTACTAAAGGCCGGACACATGCCCTGATACTTCAAAAGCTGGAAGATACTGCACTCTGCTCAAGCTTGAGCTTGTTATCATGTACAGGAATCCAAATGCTGTGTCCACAGACAACCTGCCACAGATCTGAGACAGCTCCATTTCAGGATTAAGTTTGAATAACTTTTTGTTCATGTCCATGGCAAATGGTTCAAGAAGAAAGCTGTACTAGTTCAGGTCAAGCGTTGATACCAGTCATTCTTGTGTCCTGAAGGGTTGATACTGGTCATTCCATCCTGAAGACAGCCAAAACGACTGCCTCAAAAGGACTGAGGTAAGGTAAATACATGTGATACCTCCCCACTCTATATTCTCACAGACTTTAACCATTTTCTACTAAGGAAGCTGTTTTTGCATCCAAAGCGGTTCATTCCATGAATGCTGTTCTCAGAAACACTTGTCCAGTATCCCTCAAATTCCCATAGAAGTTTTTTATCTACAATATCATCTAGTAAGAAGCTTCATTTTATCAATCATTTTATGAATAACTATCTCTTCTTGCTGCGACAGCATGCACTCGCTTCACATGGCGCAGACACTTGGTGTGTCAGAACAGAAAGCAAGTGGTTGAGCCCTACACTCTCTCCACGTGTCATTTCACTGACACCTCTAAGACATCCCCTTTCCCTCACACAGCAAACTGGCTCTTTTCTAGCCTGAAGGGTCTTAACCCTCTCTGATGGGTTGACAAAAGTCTTTCGATGCATTCACTCTTCCTTGTTGAATCCTTCTAATACACCCTTTTTTTGAGGAGACTAGAACTCTACACAATGTCTAAGATACGAGTGATCACATTTATGCTGTTGTTTCATGATGTTTTCTGTTACATTCTATTTCTTTTCCCAAAAAATTCTACCATTTGATGGCTGCCACCAAACAGTGATTTTGTGTTTTTTGAGAATCACGTATCATAATCCCACATCTCCTGACTGTGTGGGAATTGTGTCTGATAACACGATTAATTAGAATTTACAAAGAAATTTAAAAGGAGCTGTCAAGAGCTCCAAGTTACCAACACATACAGAATAAAACTGAATAGCAGTTGTGGTCTCTTTATCTCAACAAAAACCAGGGAAAATACTGAAACTAGAAAAGGTTCAAGAAGGGTAGTGAGACATCCAAAGACTAGAAAAGCTTTTGTAAGACAATGAGTATGAGGAAGGAGTAACTGAGAAGGAGTATGACAGAGTCTGTAATCACGAGTGGCATGAACATCACAGGCAGAGATGGACCACGGTTTTCCAAGGCAAGAATTAAAAGGTCAAATATAGGCTGCAACAGCCTTGACCAAAAAAAAAACCCAAACAAACAAAAACAAAAACCACAAAAAACCACAAAACAACAAAACACAAAAACCCCAATAACAAAAACACTATCAAAAGGAGCTGGTTCATGACACAAGGTGTTGCTGAGCCACGGAATCCCTTGGTGACTGAATTTCATAGTGCATTAAAGTAACACAAGAACAGTTCACAGAAGAGAAACTGTCTCAGAGAATTACTAAATATGTGGAGACCTAGCCTATTCCCACTCTTCTCAGACAGCACGGAGGGACCGCTGGCAGGGCTCAGCACCGCCGGGACCCTCCGACACGTGAACGAAAGACGGGGCACAGGCGGCTTCTGGAGAAGGCCCATTTCTCCCGTCCCCTCCAGTGTGTATTGCTCTGAGGGCCCCCTGCAGCCACAATAAACCCGTGGGGGGTACAGGGTGACGCCGGCCCGCCCGCCTGCGCCTCGGCCGACACCGAACCCGGGGCAGCGGGGAGCGGAAGGGGCCGGCGGGCAGAAAGCTCCGCGACGTCCCGGCTCCGGCCTCCGCGCCCCTGGAGCGGGGAGCCCGCCCGCCCTCACGGCGAGCACGAGCGGACGGGCAGGGGGACTGTGGACCGCACCACCCCCGCCCCGCGCCGCGTTCACCTCCCCACTCACCGCCCGCGGATCCCTCCGCGCGCGCGGAGCTCGCCCGGCCGGCCCCGCCCCGAACGCAGCGCGTGGGGCGCGCGCGCCCCCTGCTGGGCGCTACGGCGGAAGGGGGCGGGAGTGGGCGGGGATTCCCGATCCGAGCGGGACACCTCACTCTGACCCTCGCACCGATCCCGGCGACACACGCACTCTGCAGTGGGGATTGCTCGTGTCGCTGTGCCCTCGCCTTCCCCGCTGCACAGCAGTGGGCGGAGCGGCTCCCTCACAGCTGAAGTACGAGCTGCGTGCTGCCGCCGGCGCTGGACGGGCTCCGGCGGCTGAGGAATTCCGCATCTGTGGAGGGACTTCGACAGATACTGAAGTCCGAGCTGGGCTGTGAGACAGCCAAAGGCGCCCGTCATGTGGGAGATGACAGGTTATCTCTCGAGAGAGTGACAAGTGTTCAAAAAGCCACGAGCTTCGGACTTACACCGCAACCCAGTGCCTCAAAATGGTTTTATACACCTGGCTCTCCTGCCCAGGCTTTCCATTTCCGTTAAGCATCAGCAGGTTGGAACGAGCTCGTTTTCTTGCATACTAACAGAAGTTGAGCTGATTCTTAGATACTTGCAAAGGATAGCAAGTTTTAAAATACTTTCCTTGTTTAATTTCATAGAATCTTTGAATGGCTTGGGTTGGAAGAGACCTTAAAAAGCACCTAGTTCAACCCCCTCTGCCATAGACAGGGACACTTTTCACTAGACCAGATTTCTCAGAGCTCCATCCAGCACAGCCTTAAACACTTCAAGGGATAGGGCATCCACAGCTTCTCTGGACAACCTGTTCCAGTGCCTCACCACCTTCACAGTAAAGAATTTCTTCAGAATATCTAATCTAAACTTACCCTCTCCCAGTTGGAAGCCATTCCCCCTTTGTCCTGTCAGTACATAACCTTGTAAAAAGTCTCTCTCCATCGTTATTCAATAATACCTGCATGGTATTATTGAGTGCAGCAAGAAATACTGTAGATACTACAGAGAAGTGACACTTAAAAATATTTCCTGTTTCATGTGTATTTGTAGCACATTTTATGTGAAAAGTGTTTTGTACAGGACTGAAAACGAAAAGATAAAGGAAACTGGGACAGCACATACTCTCAGTCCAGATTTCACAGAGCAACAGTCTACCACTGACAAGTGATTCCTCCTCACCCGAAGAGTTACAGAGATCATGTAAGGGCACATGGCTGTGTGGGGGCTTGAGGGGTAGGCAGGGCAACACTATTTAAGTTATGATACCAGACACTACTTGGCAGCAAACAGACATCTCAAGACCTTGCTTGAATCCTGTTACAAGACAGTTCTAGAAGGAAAGCTTGGAAGGAGCTCGAGTGGAAACAAAAGAGGTTCTCTTGCAATGCATTTTCTTTGGGATGTGAAGACAGACCAACCACAAACATGGGAGCACCTGTAAAGTGCACTGCAATAACTTTCTTATTAGTAATTGGGTTTTATTGTTCCTAATATTTTTTTGCAGGAAGATGTTTCTAGTTAAGCTATCGCCCCTATCCTTTCACTGACAAAACCATGTCACACAGTAGTGACACCAGTGTCCTTAAGATGAACCTGCCTCTTCACTAATAAATTTGCTGTATCAGAAAGTTTTTAAAAACACAGTTCTACCCTGCGAAGCAAGAGCAACTTGTTACTCACATGGCTTTTGTGTTTTGATGTTTATTATTTTTACTTTAGTTTTTCTCAAGTACGAAATTCTATACTTTTCTTCCTCTTGCTGTAGCACCAGCCATAGCCATACGAAAAAGTATAATCAGTTATAATTAATATGATAATAGATTATTAAATTCTAATTGTAGAACCTCTTCTGCTGCCATTAAGCCTAAAATAATTATTAGCTTTTTCCCCCCCAAAATCTCAACAGTTTTAGGGCTGGCAAACCAACTGCACGTTGATTTGGAAGGTAGCCAAGCATGCAATGCTTTACAACCATAAAAGGATTACTTCTAGTTAATGTCAACAGAACATGGATGATGGAAAATAACAGAAGTGGAAACATTCTACTTGCGGAACAACCTGCAACAGCTCACCTTTGTAAGCAAAGCTTGCTGTGCTTTTTCCTTCAACATTGAGCTGTTCTCCTACAAATTCAGAATCAAAGGTGCATTGAAGCCCCATGGGGTAGCTGTGCAGGCCAGGTGCATCACAGCTTCCTGAGACCTTGGGGCACACGGGAGGACAGACTGTTAGTCAGCTCTTAAAAGCTTGCAGTCGCTACATGAATTCAAGTACAGTAGTGAGTTTTCATCCTCAAACAGTTTATGGACTCGCAACTCTTTCTCTATGGGGATGCAAGTCTTAGAAACATGACAGTGATACATGATCCCTGTGACTTCTTTCTATTTCGCCTGGCTTTGTGGATCCCTTGGAAGTAATTCAGGGGCCACAGAGGGCTAAATCTTCAGATTGAAAAATGCTCTACTTAAGTCACTCTTTAGCATCTAGTACTGACATTTTAAATGGATTTTAGAAATGTTTAAAAGAACTCGCAAACCAACAACCCCGAAACAGAATTACCAGCATCTATACCTTTGTACATTTTCACATCCCCATCGATTTTACCATTGCTCCTGATTTATGCAGTTGTCTCGAAAAATGTCCTGAGATATACATTAACATACAACCTTTATGGAATTTTCTGGCCCCAAAGCCTTCTTATGGTTGTTTTTGATTTTTCCCCCAAAAGATGTAATCACTCTGCCATCACAAGAAGTAGGAAGGAAAATATATAAAATATATTTAGCAAAACCAGTAAAATTAAAGTGGAACAGAAAATGCAGTCAAGTAGCAAACAAGTACAGCAGCAGATTTTACAGTTTTTCCTACACATACCTCTGCACTTATTTCATACACGCTTTTTAAGGAGAAGAAAGAAAATAGAAATCAGATAGTGTTGAGAAAGAAAACATTTTTTTCCTGAACACTAAATGGGGTTTATTACTGTTTTTTGCTTTTGAAACTTCAACTCAGACTATATATACCTCTAAGAAAAATAAGAGGACACCTTTTCTCTGTCCCTAAAGCAAAATTACACCGTCCTCATTTTACAGACTATACTGGTATCTTAAATAGTTACACTTGCAGGATCTAGATATTATCTGGCCATCTAAAGGGATGCATTTACAAATGCAAACATTTTAATCAAGATACAAACCAGGTATCCGATTCTTCCAGCTTTCCTGAGGCTGAGTGAATTGTTTAAATACATGTGCGCTTATCAAAATCCATGGTACAGTACATTTTAACAGTAGTTTGTTAAGAAATCATGAAAGTGCATAACAGCCTAAAAGTAGGCAAAAAGTACTTCAGAAGAACAGTCTTTCCTTAAAGTGGCAGAAGAATATAAGCCTTCCCCAAAGTAGTGTTGACCTTGTGTGAGGACATCAGTGATCTTCCTAAAGACTCCACAGTGTGGTGGTGGGGTTTGGGCCTTGGGGTTTTTTTTTCTGAGTTACAACAATCATTTGAATGAACAAAAGACCATTAATAGTACCGGTGCAGTTCCAAAATAAAAGCAAATGTGCTGACAACTTGTTAAACTGAGTTACGAGTGAGGCTTTCACATCAACACTTGTGTTGGAGTCTAGCAATGACTTTCATTCAGTAAACACCAAACACAGCAACTGGAAGCAGTTTGAATATGCCACAAATCTAAACTGCAGCATCCAAAACAATAAGTTAAAGCAAATCAAACATACGTGTCTTTACAACCATGAACAGTAGGCCAGACAAAGGAGGAAAGAAAAAGGGAAGTACATGACACTCATAGCTTTGCTCTACTCTAACTTGCAAAGCCACCAGCATGTCAGAAAAATCAAATGTGATACCATTTAATAGATGTTAAGGTGAAAACAGCTGTTCCATAAGATTCAAACATAGAAAGGAGAAAAACTAGTAATGAATTACGTATCAGTCACAGTGGGTAACTTCAGTGTTCTCTTTGGAGATGCAGGTTTGTCTGGAATGTCTTCCAAAATAAAGAAGCATGTATTATTTAATTAACAAAACTTACACTGATAATATTGCATTTCATTTCACAAAATTCCAGAATAGCACTTTCTCTTTTCCCCAACCGTGTTGATGGAACGGCAGGCTTTTATTAATCCCTATCAAGATGTTATGGGTTACAAAGTTACGGGATAACACTTGTATTATCAATTTCTTTTTCTTCTTGTAGAGTAGCTTGATTTATTTTTCTTTCTCCAGATAACGTTGCAAAGTTTTTAATTTCTTCTCCTCCTCCTTCCCTCTTCCAGTTCATGTATGATCTCCTCCTCAGTTGACGGGTCAGACAAATTCCACTTGGAGGGTTGAGCTTTCCTACGTTTCTGCTTGTAAGACATGGGAAATCACTGAAGGAAAAAACCCACAACTCCACCACTCACAACTGAAGCAAATTTAAGTTTCATAAAGGCAAAATTGATGGAGTTTTGTACACTTAGACAGACAAGTGTGAATGAAGGCTCTGTACCCAAATCATTCAAGTTTATTCCAGACCTTGTATTTAAGGTAAATCAGAATAGTTCCATTTTCTACATGAAAGGCTGCTTAGTTATGCTGCTGTTAGTCTTACCAGCTGCTTTCAGGAATTTCCTCAAAATTACCTTAAATGTTTCCATCCTTCACCAAAATGTTCACTAAACTAAACCATGCCAATATAAATATATAACTACGGTAATTTTACTTCTGAAACCAGTAAAATTCTAGTGCTACATACAGCCAACATATATAGCGTCACCACCATACCGGTCACGTAGTTTTACTTTCAGGATTTGTGAAGCTTTTTTTTTTTTTTTAAAGATGTGGGTGCATGGAAGTAGGAAGGGAGCAATAGAAAATAACTGTAGTTTATCCAAATGTAATATATAACACATTTGGAACTGCTGCCTGTAACTGAACTTTTCTGATATCCATGAAGTAACATACTGTTGATGTCCCTTACATGGAGAACGTTTCCGTGCCAGATATCATCAGAAACAGTTTAGATGAAATAGACACACAAAATTAAAGACCCAGAAATCATTCCTTCTGGGTAGACAAATACCACCAATAATAGTGACCTGAAAGGTCACTGTTAAAAATTTTTTTGGAAGATGGGGGAAGATTATTTTGATTATATATTTATTCACGGCCAGTTCTGGTAATTGCAGTCCAGTGTGAGATATTCCTGTTGTACCCCTAATCACACATTTTTTCTATTGATGGACAAACTCAAGCCTTAAGTGCCGATGCAGATTAAAGTTACCCCATCAACTTTTAACCTAATTACTGTGCATTCACTGTAGTAAAACAGCAAAATGTGTAGCCCAAGGTTTCATAATGTTCTTATTTTTGTTTCTACCATAAGGAGTTATAACAACTTCTATTTCAGGGATTCAACACAGATGAGATTTTAGAAAAATATTAAACGAGAATACACACAAATCACACATGGCCAAAACAAAATAATAAAAGTCTTTAGTGGAAAACAATTTGATCCTTCTCCTGCTTATGGATCTTAAAAATACACAAAGTGATCATTTCAAAATTGAAAAATCAGTTGTGATAAGGCTTGATTACACAGCCATTTCCCAAGTCTTATTGCAATAAATTGTGAAATACTTCTATGCAACTTCATATCTTCAACTGTACAGGTAAAACAATACTTGTAATCAACTAGCACTTCAATCCCTGTGTTTTTAATAAGTAAACTCAACACAGTACTGAATTATATATTCAAAATATTTACACACTTGACCAACAGCAGTACTAGCATTTATTGCCTTAAAACTGCATGTTCACTGCATGGAGGTTCCTTATTTTGCACAAAGGGAACAAATAAAAGAGGATAATATTTTTTTTCATAATTATAAATTCTAGAATGGTTCAACGGGAGATTGAAACATGCTGGGGAATGCTACTAGAAAGGTTTTTATCAATTTCAAGTATCAAGCTGTAACAGATTGGAAAATCATATGGGTAGTATCTTTCTCTTGAGGTTGGAATGGTCTTCCAAATCCACTTCAGAATGGCTCAAAAAGACAGGAAAAGCAGGACAGGGAAAAGGGAAGGAATGAAAAAACAGAATCAATTTCAATCCACTGAGGAAAAGGGATATCTTACTTCTCAGTTGCTAGGGCCCCAAGAAATCTCATACTGAAAAAAGTGTTTTATAAGACAGCTGAGAGCTTAAGGTCCTAGAGTAAAACACACTCCATGATTTGCTTCATGATCAGTGCAAGAAAGCATTAATCTAATTTGCTGTAAAAAGGGCACAACCTACTCACATTAAATGCAAATTTACGGGGTGGGAGGAGGAGGGGGCAGGGATGGCTCCTTAAATTTTAATTGTTAGGCTTTGGTTATACTGAGAGACTGGAACAGACATGGTAGAAATGAGTGGTGTTTGTTCCTTGCAGAAAAGTATAAAAAAACCAAGACCAAACCAAACAAAAAACCCTACCACAAGTAGCACTTGTCACAAGTAGAGGCACCAAAGCCTGAATAAACCAACAACTGTCCTCTCCCTGTGTAGACCAGAACTGAGGCACACTGGTGGGGAATCTCACCTTATTTAAGAAGAAGCCACCATTTCAATCAGCTGTAATTGAAATAATGACAATTTACAGCAATCATTCCTGTACTGCAGGAGATCAGTCCTGGGGAATACTGCACCACTGCTGCCTCTCCTGGGCTTTATCATTATGAAAATCTGTTCTCATTACGGTAAATCTTACATCTCACAAAACTAAAGTATGTAATATTTACATAGCATCTCAGATCCTCAAAGGATTTTATAGGCATAAACTAATCCTCACAACATTCCTGTGAGGTAGGCAGATGTTAATGCTATTTCAACAAAACAGTTCTAGCTACTTGCCAATGGCCAAAGAGGATCCAGCGGAAAAACTTATTAGAAAATTAGAGGAGCCTGGCTCCTACTCCTGCGCTTATATTCATCAAGCTACTTCCATTAAAAAAAAAAACAACAAACACTACTTCTTATGTAATTACTTAACCAAAACTGAAGTTACTTGAAGTGTTTTACAAGAGAAATGCTGCAATTCGTATTTTTAATAGTTTTACAGACCACAAATTAGAATTTGCTTTCCCTTTTAAAGAATTTTATATTTTAAATGGACAACTGACTGCTCTGAGCAAGCTTATTTTCTAGAACTACATGGCCTAGACATGAAGGGATTTGCCCAGATAAACACTGGGGCTTTAGTGAGCACTATGCACTACGAAAGAGATGACTCCAGTTCAAACCCCTCTCTTTCAACCAGTAGGATTTGGACATGCTGAGAAAACAAGTTTCTTGTTCCTGAGAAAAAAGGTGAGCTCTTTACCACTAAACAGTGAAACACAAACCTCTGGGCAAAAAGTAGCAGATTCTGGCAGTGATTCAGTGAAGCTAATTAAGGCATAAATGGATGTGAAAGTGGAATTTTCATGTGGAAATTGCAGTCCACTTCTGCCTGTCCATACGCATATGTGCTTTCTAGGTCTTGAATTTTATGATTGAACTCGATGGTCATGCTTGTCAACATCAAAAATGCTATGCTGAACAACAGAAAATTATTATGGCAGCACTAGAAATATTACAATGGGAAGGAGATAGCAAAATTGGAAAGCTACTTGATTTTTAGCTCTCAGAATGAAAACACTGGATCAATAATCTGTTTTAGCAAGAGAAGTCCAGACAAATATATTAGTTACAATTATATCATGCAGCATTTATAATTCGGTTTGAGTTGCCTTTTTTTCCTTCAAGAAACAGGTGCATTTTTAGAACCATTATTCACTTTGCACAGTGAATGGAAAATCAATGCAGTGATGCTGTAAAACTTTTAGAACACTTATATGGAGCCAGCTCTCAGTGTTCATTAAAAATGGTCTATGAGTCTTTCCTGTGGACCTCAGTGAGCTTTCACATCCAGATTTATAGCAATTGGATGTGTAGAAGATCACTGAAGGACTTCTTTTTTTTCTTTTTCTTTTGGTAGGGATATAGAAGCCAAATAATTCAGATAGAAGCAGCCACCAAGCCAGCCAATTATTCATATTATGGATGAATAAAACTTATTCCCAATTTCACTGATGTCACTGAGCAGAGACATCTTAGAATGTGCTCTAAAAGAAACACAAAATGGTATGGAAAGATCCCTGCTGAATATATGAGAATGTAAGAAAAATTAAGAAACAGGGAAGTATAATATTTAAGCAGGAAAATTACAAAAACACCCCAAACCCTTACTAGGACAGCTTTCCTTTACCATAAAATATTATTTTTAAGTGAAGGGAAAAGAAAATTCTTAAATAACCATCAAAACTAGTCTTAGAATGTAGGTTTTCATACTTAAGCAAGACTTGATACTCAGAAGATGCTATGTGTCTCTGATTGTTACAACACAATGGGCCTGATAAGAAAAATAATGGGTATGCACATTACTTTGTCCTGAATATAAACTCAATTTGTGCTCCAATTCTTCAATTACAATATGCAAGAGGATTTCAAAATTTTTAAGTTAATAAATATTTTTAAATAGTGAGCCAGCTTTAAGATTTATAAAACAATAGTGACAGAGCTAGGTATAAAAGAAATGAGTGAAATCAGTTATTCAGTCAGATCCAAACAAATTGAAAGTATTTGCTATGATGTCTTTGAAGACTTTGGTCAAGGTATTTGACATCGAGCACATCATAACAAACTAGCAGCTCCTACTGCTGCTTATGTTCCCAGGCTTCAGTGCCCTTCATCTGGAAAAAATGAGGTTTCGGAACCACTGCCCTATGCAATGTACAAACTCAGAAAAACTCCAGAAGCAGTTTCAAAAACATAGCAAATCCCAGACAATTTAAAAAAAAAAAACAGCCAGCACAACAGTTTGAAACAGAAGGATCTGCCAAGATCATTATCTTTTGTGCAAGCGCACAGTCGAGAAATTCTTTAAAGAAATGCATTAGAGTTTCAAGAAAAAATTGAGAGCAATACTCCTGTTCTAAAATACTATGTAAATATCTTAGAAATAAAATACTAGCTGCGAAGGTACATTATTATCTAACAAGTTTTATGGTCACTTTGTAATGTGTAAATCTGCCCTCGCCTAGTTTTCACATCAATTAGAAAAGTATAATAAAGAGATGGCATTTTTGGCCTGGTGGATCCATACTTGAGACACATATGAATTTAACTTTAGAAAAAAAAAAAGCCTTAGAGCCTTAGATCACTTATAGCACAGTATTACAGATTTGTGTCTTTTAAAAATTCTGGCTATTGTGACTAATTTTGAGATGAATAGCTGAAGAATGGCACAGAATTGCAAACATAAAGTTATACATAGCCATATAAAGATGTATACCGTACATTTTATATAAATTTAAAAAACACATAGGAAATATTCAATAGCATAATCTAGCAGAGATCTTAAAACAGAAGGGTCCACTTCTTCCTCTATGTATTTCCACAAAAATAATTTTACTAGACATGCAGCATTTGTGTTTGCTTCAGTTTTCTCTGGCTCATGACAGCAGAAAAGCAGGCCTTGCTTTCATACTCGTCTGCAGCTCTGCCTTGTTGGTTCCCTATACTCAGGGCACTATATTCTGCTATTCTTATAGCTAAAGTGCTGATACAAAAAAACCAAGCAAGAGCAGAGCAGCTGGGAGGGCTCTGCAGAAGTGGAGCTAGATTCAGCAAAACTAAAAATCTCCCACACCAGTAGACATTCCCAATTACCTTTCCCTGCTGGAGTCAAACAAACGCAAACCTTGAGTAAAAGGGTCTGATGCCCCTGTGCTAGCATAATTGTTTTAGCTAATGCCCCAACTTTACAAAGTTTGCCAGTAATTCAAACCTTTTGGGTTGTTATTGCTTAAGCAAACAGTTCAGTGTAGAAATACATTGCAGTGTCGTGCAACCCCTTAACCCCTTAAGAATCAAAACAGATACTGAAAGTAAAATTACACATGAACCTTGCATTAGATACTCATTCCAAAATGACACATCATCTTGAAAGGCTGCAACACGTACACAGCAGCTCAGTGCCAACATCCTAAACCAACTCTGAAGAGTCAAATCTTGCCTTAAATCTTGCCTTATATTTCTTACCTAAAGGATCTGAGCTTTTTTCTTCTTTTAAATTAAGGCAATGAAATGGCTACAGTTCCTAAAGTTCATTTTAGGGGAACAAAAAATATACACCTTTTTTTCTTTGAACTTTAGGCAGCAGAACATAATGTAAAAACACGCATTGCATTAAACATGCAATGTTGGGTTGATGTAGAAAAACAGAACTGAACACAAGTTAAAATGCCATTTGGTTTTTCTTCCCCATTGGAACACAAACTCAAACAGAAGAAAAATAAAGCTTAAAATCAGCTAAACTGTTTAGAGCTTTACATGTATCTAAACTGTTTAGAGCTTTACATGTATCTACATCACACTCTAACATGATTTTGGGTAGAAAAGAAATCTGTATGTTTATATGACCACTCATATTTTAAACCAGTGCAGGGGGAAAGGCACTGCATTTATTTTTCGTTGTGCCCATATCTGTTTGCACATATATGGAAAAAAATTAAATTCAAATTTTCTGTTCATTCTCTCCCACACACAAGTATGACAGATTGCAGCTAACACATAATAGCAGAAGCTGATTCAAAGTTGACCTCTCCTATTCCATTGTGTTATGTTCAAACTTCCAGGCTCTCTAGAATCTGAGATGGCTGCAAAGAACCCAGAGACAGGTACAAGATTTAGTCAGCATTCAGCATTTCTCAGTGCATTTCGCAGAAAGGGTCTAAATTAGGCATAGAGTTTTGTTGTTTATTTTACACAAAGAAGTCCACCAACATTTGCCATAAATTCTTCTAAACTCTTTAAGAAGGCCATCTTCTGCTTACGGTCCAGTGTAGGAGGAGTGCTGCTTGCAGTAAGTTTGTTGAAGGCATCTGCTAACCGCTGGTAAATTACTGGATCTTGCTGAGTTGATAGCAATGTTTCAACTAGCTCTGAATATTCAGCCTGTTAAATAAACATTAAAAAAAAAAAAAGATACAGTATATACAACTTCTCTCATCAGGACAAGATCCAGAATAAAAGTTGTGACAGAAAACTATCAATACTTCTCCACCTGTTAGCCAGTTTCACTGACCACTGTACCAGCAGCAACTATGGACCCCACAGCCTTTCACCTACCGCTAAACCAGATAAAGTCCTTCATCCAGGCTGGGTATTTTTCTAAGGCTAAAGAAGTCTTCAAAGCTAGGTACAGTGCTTTACAGCGCAGAGTAAGATGACAATTTCAGGCACACACTCAAAGGCACACACTTCTGGCTCTTTCTTAGAATAGGCTTATTCCTGCAAACTGGACTGCTCTTTTTTCATGCCTGTCTTGTGTTTGGTGTGCCATACCAACCATCTCCTCCCACAGGTTCTCCATTTTCTAGGGTCCCCTCTCTGGGATAGAGAGCTTGGATTCCTTTCTAAGAGCTTCCTACTTACTCTCATACTTACTTGGACAGAAACAGAAGACAAAGAAACATGTCAAACATGACTAGAAGGACACTGCCAAGGGGTACACAAAACTGGAGCGATCCCGAAGTGACTGAGATCTGGGAGCATGGGTGAAGGACACAGGAGCCAGGAAGCTATCTCTGGCGTTCCTTTCAATTCTGCCAGTGAGGGGCTGGGTGGAGATAGACTCAACATGAATTTGCCACCTGTGGGTGGTATCACAGGATCTTTTTGTCTTACATGATCGCAAGTCCCTCTTTGAGGGATAAGGTTGCTAGCAAGAGAGAGGATCCCTAGGACAAAGCGGCTTAGGAACACCTTTGCCAAAGGCTTGCCAATCTGGCAGGAAGGGCTTTAAAGGGTATGTTGGGGGATGGTGGTAACAGCTTGCAGATAAGTGAGAAGACAGAGACCAACAGTATTAAGAACACAAAGAAGTGTGATGGGTTTAATGGTGCTCATTGGGAAGTATTAAACAGGATGAAAGGAGGTCAGTCTCAAAAGTCTGTGAAGCAATGCATTCAGCTTTGGAAACAGAAGGAGCTAGAGTTCCAGGTACAGGTACAGAGCTGCAACATCACTGCAGGCACTGAGATGTGGTGGGACAGATGGCATGACTGGAGTTTTCAAAGGGGCAGACGGAGGCTCTTTACAGAAGAAGACAACAGTAGATTGCCACTTCTGTGAAAGGACAGCTCAAATTAAGGATGCTCTTCTAGAGAGGGGGCAACAATCTAGTTGAGTGCTTATGGATGATGATCAGAGGAGAGGTGACAAAGATGACATCATGGTGGGATCTTGTTACAAATCCCCAGTGGCTTTTAGTGGACTGAGTCATCTTCAAGCAACTTGAGGAAGTTTCCAGATCAGACTTAAAAGAGATTATCTCTCTGACATTTGCTCAAATACCAGATGGGCTACCAGCCAAGTACAGAACCTGGACATCATGAGAGCAGATTCCACCTTATTCAAGAATGAGACTGGTGGGTGGTATCCTGTGGGAGTGAGCTCTGGAAACAAAAAGCTCAGGAGAGTTGACAGGTCTTTAAGGACAACCTCTTCCAAGCACAAGAATGGCCTGTCCAGATACTGAGGAAAGCAACATAAACATGTAAGGACACCGACTCAGCTAAGCAGGGAATTCATGACTGAACTGCAGTGCAAGGACAATACATGCAGGAAATAGAAGCAGGGACGGCTACAAAGAAACATTGTCTGGACAAGAACAATGACAGAAAAATGAAGTTCATCTGAAGCTGAATTTAGAGAGGGACAAAGACAACAAAAGCAGCTTTTACCAGTACTTTAACAGTAAAAGAAGGAATACAGAAAATGTGGGTTCTGCTGCTGAATGGGAAGAGCTGGTTCAATGATAGTAAACAAAAGGTAAGGCTGAACGAATCAATGCTTTATTTGCCTTGGTCTTCACTGACAGGTTTTTCCAGACCTTTGTGACTAGAGACAGAGTTCAAGGAGAAGAGGAACTATCCATAATAAAGAGGATCAACCCAGTAATCTCTTGAGAAATCTTGATGCATACAGGCGCATGAGACCTGAGAGAATCTATCCAAGGGTTCAAAAAGCTGGCTCACATCATTACAAGGCTGCTCTCTACCATCTTTGAATGACTAAGAAAATGATGAAGTACTCCTGGAAGCTATCTCTGGGCATGTGAAAAAGAAAAGGATTGAGAACACCCAGTGTGGATTTACTAATGATAAATTATGCTTTACCAAAGTGTCTTCTATGACAAAATGACTACAACTGTGCATAAGCAAAGAGCAGTGGATGCCTGACGTTAGCAAGTCTTCAGCAGTCACACACAACATCCTTGTAACTAAGATGAGATTTTCTTGTCTAAATGAGTTGGCTACTACATGGATGAAAACACATCTCTATCATCAGCCTATAAAGGCTTGAGGTTAATGGCTCATATTCCACCTGTGAGATGGTTACAAGTAGCACTCAGAGCTCTCATATGGATCTTGTCCCTTTAAGTGTTTTAGTCAGTGACCTGGATGAAGAGAGGAAATTCACTCTCCTCAAGTCTGAGATGAAATCCAACTGGGGAATGCAGCCAGTGCATTCAAGGGCAGGACTGACATTTAGTGCCACCTACTCAGGCTGGAGGAATGAGCTGACGGGAACTCACAAAACTCAACAAGGACACATGCAAAGTCCTGCAGCTGA
This sequence comes from Neopelma chrysocephalum, assembly GCF_003984885.1. NCBI lineage: Eukaryota > Metazoa > Chordata > Aves > Passeriformes > Pipridae > Neopelma > Neopelma chrysocephalum. The sequence continues at coordinate 7,697,272 of NW_020897702.1, read as the reverse complement.
AACAGACTAACCGCCTGCAACGATATGGACTGGGAACTGACAGACTGGGGAACAGTTCTGCTGAAAGAAGGGCCTGAAGGCCCTGGGGACAGCAGGCTAAGCAAGTCAGCTGTGTGTCCTGTCAGCACCGAACACTAACTGCATACTGGGCTGTATTTACTGTTTGTCTTTACACTGCACTTGTTAGATTAGATGTGGAATACTGTGTCTAGGTTTGGACTCCTTAAGGATGAACTTGAATGAGTCCAGTGGTGGGTCAATGAGTCTGTCTGGCAGGTGCTAAAAGCATATGAATTATACGGATAATCAAGCACTTGATTAACAGGCCACTTAAAAAGGTTTTGAAATATCCATCTCGGAGATTTTCAAAACACAGCTGGAGAAAGTCCTGAGCAATTTGATCTGAATTAAACGTTGACTCCACTTTGAGTAAGAAGTTGGACTAGAGACCTGAGGGTTCCCCCTTCCAACTGATTCTATGATTTACCAGGCAAAGAGTAACTAACTACTCTCCTTTAACAAATTACTTCTTTTCAGGGTGTAAGTGTCTAAATGCCATACCTGATGCAAACACACTAATGTGTAGAATGCTTCACCTGCTGCAGTTGTCATTTCTGTATTGTGCTTCTGAAGTACCAGCATATCAAAAACCATCTGAAATCACAAAACAGAAGTAGTTACAGAAGTGTAAACTTAACTTTCTACTTTATCAACATATGCTGCTGAAAGTCATCTTCACTTCTGGTAATTAATAATAATGAACATGTACTTAAGCATCCAAGGTTGCTGTTTGCTTTGTTGCCCTCTCCCCCTTTTTTTTTTTAAATTGAGGTACCAGTAATTTGGAAGCCAAGTTCTTTTAGAAGTTAAGTCTTGGCTTAACACCTTACATTCACATCTTAAAGCACTGAAACCTTTTGTTGATTTATATCAACTGTTCTTCAGAGAGAAATTTTGTATTTCTTGTATTTTTCTCCAAAAGCTGCAGACATGCCAGAGAAATAATGAAAAAAGCCATTGCTCTTCCAGAATAAAACATGGAACTTTTTCCTCAAGTTTTGGAGATTCACAGAAAGTCAAAGAGGGGACAGATAATAAAAGCAGTATTATAATTTTAAGTGGAAATTTAGAAATAAGGCACGAAGCTATGTTAATTTAGAAGATACATAAAGACAAAATTATTCAAGAGTTTCCCATTCTCTCAGCTTGGCTGATGCATCCTTTTAGCAATAGCAATAGCAATCCCCAGAAGTTCCAATATCAGTTTTGTAAGAAAAGACTTCTTAAGCGAAGAACAATGTGTGTTTTAACTGAAGTCTATACAAAATCAGACGACAAGCACACAAATTCCACAATTACTTTGTTGCTAATTAGTAGGAACCTGATTGCTACCAGGTCACTCCAAAATTCGGTCAGACTGGATGGTCCTAAAAGAAAAGTACTAAATGTGATATTAAGAAAATGCATAATTCATTAGATACACTGAATAAATGACAGCATTTTCTTTCTAGTTCTCAACTATGATCTTTTTCATGTCTTTTGTTTTAGTGCTCTACTCAGTCTCCAGTTCACACAATTCTGGTAGCTTTCATTTCACATTAGACATAACTGCTAAAATTGTCAATCAGTTCTAGAGCTCACATGTGGAGCATTGGTAAATATAAATTGCATTCTGAGAGGCTCAGGTCTTTTGTTTATTGGCATTAAGGGACTGCTTCCCTTTACGCCTCCATCCTCCTTTGTAATCTAGTCCAATATCTTCAGTTCTTCATGCCCTCTTTCTCATTAAACTGCCTTTTTTTTTTTTTAGGTAATAAGCTGTTTCTTATTATATGTGTGATCCTGATTAATCTGGACTTGATCACTGTCTGGCCTCTGGATTCAAACAACCAAAGTAACAGGAAATACAGATGCCTTACCTTAAGAAAGTGCCTCGTTGCTAGAAAAAGAGTTGAATCTGTTTCTTGTGCTTTTGCACACTGTTCTGCTAATGGTGTTACAGCCTCCAGACAGAGCTGGCAAACCTCTGAGCTCATTCTGATAATGGGCATTAAAGAATCAAAGTCAGATTTCAATTAGATTGTGAAAAAATTACCCAGGTGTGACAGAAATAGAAAATATTTTAAATGCTTGTATGTTCCAAGGTTTCTTTTCACTATAAAGCTGTTGATAAAAAAAAATTAAATTAAAAAAAACCCAAACAAACAAACAACAAACAACTAGAAAAAGGGGGGGAAGAAGAATTCAACTTCATTGCCTTCTTTTATTAGCTACAGGCCCTAAGGTAACATAACCCTCTCTGACATAACATTTTCAGAAAGAGTCCCTTATGGTCAAGCTCATCTGTTTCTGACACGTGCCACAGATTAGAGAAAATGGTACTCCCATTATGAGAGGGAGAGCCCATTGGCACTCTGACAGGAAATGCTCTGGAGCCAGCCCAGTAGAACAGCAGCAATGTTTTACATTACCAGCTGAGAAACTAATTCAGGAATGGCTTTGGGATACCAGCTGAAGGCTTATGAAGTTACACACTATGAAATGAAGTAATGGGGGAGGCAGGAATGGCTGCCAGAAAAAACTTACATGCTAAACTACTTAAAGGCTGCCCCCAAGCACAAGTCAGAGGCAATTCAGCTAATACTGGAATCTCTAATAGACACTACAGTGAAACTGTCAGTCCCCAGAGAGCAGAGTAAGAGTCAGTCATCAATATACAATTATAGATATAGATACTGATAGAAAAAAAAAAAGATAAAAAATGAGATTTTTTAACATGTTCTTATAGTTGCTTATAGCAACTTAGATTTTTTAAAACACTCCCAAATTCTATAAAGGATACGATGACATCCCTAACTCCAGCGAGTACATTAGGCTCTTAAAGAGGTCTTCTGGAAGTTGTGGAATTTTCTCAGGGAATATTTCACAGATAAAAGTGATTAATTTGTAATATTGATTACACAGGGATGGAAACTGTCAAAAGAAAAACATGATATTTTTAGATTTAATCATATAATTATTCTGGCATAATGTTCAACTGTACAAAGAGACAGGACTGATGCTCTCCACTGAAGAAGAAAAGACAATTTTAGGAAGCAACTTCAGTCATTAGAATGGCTACAACTTTATTAACAAACACTGCAGTACAATAAAAAAAGACTGTTAAAGCTAAAAGATGATGGTGAGAGTCTGGTATCTGCTCTACACAAATTCTAAGAGTTTTACTTCATACATTAACAAATGTAGTTCTGTGGGGTAAAAGCCTCGTGAGCATTTGGAGCACAATAGAGGGGCTTCCAGGGTACATCCTTTGACTTGTTTCATCTAAAATGGACACAGCCCTCTTGCTCAGCAAGTGTACTGGATGAGAAGGCATGTAAAGAGGGGACAACTGAGATGCACAGAAGTGTTCCCCTGATTGAAAGTAAATTATTAACACAGTGCAACCCAATGAAATGCCGCCATCCCACTGTTTACTGTTCTACTGACAAGCTGCTGATGTTGACAATATGAAAGCCATTTGTATTGTAAAAATAAAGAGTTACTTTTAACTAATATTGTTGTTTATGCTTCCCATAACATTTCTGACACTATCAGAAAAAGGATTCCATGAGCCACATCTCAGGTTTGGCTGTGGATCTGCTCACTCGCTTTTAGAAGCAAAAAGTTTTGTTTAGGACCTTCAAATATACATCTTCTCAGCTTATAACATTCTTTTCAAACAATATCTAGAACTATGGAACAGTTATTTACATTTATAAAGCCTAGAAAACTCAACTTATGGAGGTGGAATGCATATAGGAATGAATTCCGCGAACTCATTACTATAAAGCTTTCATATTCTAGTAGCTCTGTGTAAAAATATACTTACCTTCAGCAGATCTTGGGACATTAGAGGTAGAACTAGATTAACCCCATATAAGACAACATCTGCTGCTGATATGGATCTATTTGTAGCTTGCCCAGGCTCATGTCCTCTAAATACTTCGTCTACAGAAAAGACAAAAACTATTTTGTATAAAAGGAGGATTAAACATATTGAAGGAAGAGTGCTATTTCTTTATAGTAAAGACATTTTTAAAAATAAGACTATTCCCCTCTCTCTGAACAAAAACATGAGGCACTGTATTAAAATAGAAACTTAGTGAGTGGAGGCTGTAACGTCACTCTATATTTATTCACTAGGACTAAGCATTTCATAATCACTTGTACCAGATGGCATGCTAAACCAGAAGGCTTCAGATACTCTGAGGGCTCCCTCCCATTGCAGAACATTGCATTTGTTTCTAGTGATAGCTGCTTCGTGCCTTCACACAGATAGTTAATACAAATATTACTGCATTTTTATACAATATATGAGTGTGTATATATATTATATTTACATATGTTTTAATATCTTTTATAAACAGAAGGAGAAAAAGAATAGGAGAGTTAATACAGAAAATTCTGTAGTTTGGATGTTGCAGGCAAGACCTACATTTCCCATCAGCTGGCAGAGACCTTACTGCATTGAATCAGCAGCAGTATGCAGACAACTTGCAAAACATTTGATCTCTGGGTATTACATTTAGGTTTTATTCACATTACTTAGTTTTGTGGTAAGTATTTTACAGTGTTTTCCACACAACTAACATCCAGATCTCAAAGAAAATATGTTACACAGCACTAGGATGTCCATTCAATGGACAAAGTCTAAATCTGGTACTGTATTTGTGTTGTGCATGCAGGGTGAAAAAATAGAACGAAAAAGCACTGAATTTTGGAGTACAAGGTTCTCTCTTTCAAGACGTACCTCAGAAAAACAATGAACAACATCAAAACATGCCTGGTATCAAACTGAATCTGCCTATGTTCTTTTCTATACATACAAAGATGTATAGGACATGGTGAGATCTGAATCATGCAAATGTGGTTTCACTTATTCAGAAGTGATGCACAACAGCTAAGCTAGAACTGGCAGATGATATTCAGGAGAACTGCAATTTTAAGTGGCAAATACACGTAAAAAAGTAACAGGCTGTGATACAAAAAGGCACCCTTAATTACACCCACAAACCATAAAACACCTTCTGTGAAAGAGGAAACAGAAGACCCTCAAACATGATGGAATTTTAATGATCTCAACAGTTGAATCCTATACTAAGAAGACAATCCACCTGCCCTCTAGCACTAATTTACTACTCCAACTTTGCTATGGGCTTTTAGTTATAAAACTGCTGCTGCTACATGTTCAGACTTGCAACATTCAGATTTCAAGCTGTTTCATATATGCCCTATTTATTTTATGAGAGCAATAATATTTTCAGATGCCAGAATACTAGGGAAAGTCCTTCCTGTGCTACTGGCACGTTAAATAAGTAATTTCCATATCCTGACCTAGTCAAGCCTAAACTTCAGTTTTCACTTTATGTGGATTGAACACATTTCCCACAATGGTTCTTTCAATTTAGAACACAAGTTATGGTTTAGCAATTACCAGTTCCTTAATACCTGTATCACTGAAATCTATGAATTCTTTTGATAGAAGATTAGTGAGAAGCTCCATAATAAGAAGGAGATCCTGGTACTGGTCTTCTTCTGCTGTAACATCTATCCGTTGTCGACCTAAATTATTCTTAGAATACACCTGGAGCAGAGTTAGGCAGGCCTCATACAAGTTCATGGCTTTGGCCTAGAAAACAATGTTACATAGTAAGAAAACTTCCATACGCTAAAAGTGACACACTTTGTTTTAAGATGGCATTACTTGGTAGACAATTCTTCAAGATTTTAATTTCAACATATGACCACTTTTTGTACCAATTGCACACAAAATCATCAAGGAAGTGGCCACCTTAAACAGTCAGAACACTTACAGCCATATATTGATGTGCTATTGATTGAAACAGCAGAACATTACTTTTATCGATTTCTCAATCTTAACAAAAAAAACAGATGAGTGTCTTAGGACAGGCTGACACATCTCACCACTCTCACAAACTAGATTACCAACAAAATCCCTCGGGGACACACTTCAGCTATAGAAGTTTCGAGCCACACTACACTGTGCATATCCAGTTTGGAATAGGCTGCAACTCTTCTAGATGCAATAGCAAAATTAGCCAATGGTGCAAAGACGTAAGTGTACTGCACTGACTCAAAATTTATTTTAACTGTTAACTTCTTGGTATTACTATTAATGCCTTGTCTAGGACCAAAGCACTGTCTCTTTGATATACATTTGTCACAGTGCTGCAATTCTCCCTAGACCAGACTTTGGAAAAGTTTGATACAGTTAAAAAAAAGTACTCAACATAGTCTGTCCTCTTCTGCCACCCATGTATAGAGTTAGACTAGTGATAAATTGTGCTTAAATTTATTGGTATACGAACAGTCTAAATATCCTGCTTTTAATCTTTGTAAGCATATGTTTTAAAACAAAGGAATTCCTTAACAGATGTGAACACATATTCTTTCTTCCTCTATATAAAAGTCACTACACCTTATTTTGTTTAAGGAATAGCACTGTATGCACACACACAAAACACTCTTCCTCCTCCTTTCCCTTCTGGTTGTATTTACCTCTCCAAGATAGCAAATTTGTTTATGTGCAACTTCAACAAAGACTTCTATTATGAGATTAACAGTCTCTGGTGTGTTTTTGTATACTTCCATTAATCCAATGCAATTATTAAGGAAGTCCATTAGGAAATTGAAGAGAATTGCTACGTTATCAATCTGGGTAGCCTCAGCAATGCCACAGAGTGCTTCTAATGTCGCAGTGATTTCCTGTTTCACTTCTTCCTCCTGACAGATCTGCTGAAAGTTTTCTTGGTTTATCACATTCAAGAATCGCTGCTGAAGTGGCTGAAGAACCTTGAAATTTTTTAAAAAAGGAGCATTAAGATACGCATACTACTTGAGATGTAAGGTTCAAATAATTTGGCAAGTTCATGGGTTGCTTTTGGCATGGCAGTACAAGAATCAATCACTTCCAGTTTCACACGGCTCAGTTATGTTATTGTCTGCCACATTAATATAAGCTGAAGTGGTACTGATTAGTGCTTCTCATTACTTATCATTACTTGCCCACACATTTCAAAATGGCACCTCCATAAGTATTTTAGTTATTCTGTAGTGTTTAAACCAATGACAATGACCTTCTCTGGCTCATACTATTTGGTTCTCTTCCAAACACAGTATTAGGGGGAAAAATTGTTAACGATGAAAGCATTAGGATTAACAATCACAGTTATTGTTGCCATATTATGATTCTAAATAGTGCAATCACTTTTGTCATCAGCTGTGTTTAGAAACAGTTTAAAAACTTCCATAAAAATAATTGTTTTTTCCAATTACTTCCAGTGCATTATAGTCATACCTTAAATCACTAATTTCATATCTCTGCTAATAAAGGCCAGGTTTTCTCAGAAGGTCAATGCTTTACAAACTCCTGCGGTGCTTCCTGATCACATTTCAGCTACTTTCTTGCACCAACCTTTCTGTTAGTAAATACCTGAGCTTTAATGGAGCCAGGTCACAAAGACCTGGTCAAGGCTCTTCATTATGTTCCACGTTAGCTTTTTACTTACTGTCGTTATCATTAAGTGAATAACTAAATAATTCATAACACCACCAAATTAAAATAGAAGAAGAAATGGTACAGTTCAAGGAAAATTATTGTATCTTTTATAATAATCTCATTTAAGCATATTGTTATCCTGTTTGCTTCACAAAGCTTCAAGTTAATTATTAGAGGTTTCTGTTTAGGTGGAGATGTTTTAGATACAATTTAGATACAAGACATATGGCTATTGACCTTCAAAGAGAAAATAATTTTTAAAATTAGTGAGATATTAAAAATAAAAATATGCTATATGAGTTGACTTTGTGCCACCATAAAATTCCCTAAACTAACTTGTTGTACTGCTTGTTAACATGGAGGTAATAAAAGCATCAAAACAGCTTACCTCTGTCCAGTATTGTTGCTTTGTTTCTGTATCCATATGAGCAAAACCTCCTAAAACTAAAGCTTTCATTAGTGTTCTCTGCACAGAACTGGACAAATAGTGAAGAGGAGGACTTCGCCTTGCAAACTGTTTAGCTAAATTCCACCAGTTTTCACACTGAATGACTAAGTTTGCCCTAAAAGAGGGAAAAACAATTTAAATAAGTATTTCACAAAATTATATGAATAGAGCACATCAGGTTGCTAGCGGTTGTCAGAAGTTCGTTAGGTTTTTTGAAAAAAATTCCTTTATTCCAAGGCTAAATTGCCTTTTGATTTTCATCTTACTAATGCCTCAGCTCTAAGATTTCTAAAGCATATACTCTGAAAATAGATCAATTCATATGGGAGAAAAGCAGGGAAGTGCTTTAGTTTTATGCACATACACACACAGAGTTAATGGACATATTGCATGGATTAAAAGCTTAGTCTCATTATGTCATGATAAAAGAAGCAGTTTATTCCAAAACTGGCTCCTGTGGGTTTTAAATTTTTTTTTAAAGAAAATTCCTCAAGTATTTAAAATCCTCAAGCTTCAGAACAGTCTTTCATCAGACTGTGAATGTATGATTGCATGTCATTTCAGAGAATTAAAACATTCATGAATTTCCTGCTTCACAGTATGCAATACCAAAGAAAACTTTCTGTAATTTGTCTGAATCCACGAAATCCTGGATTTAAAAAAAAAATTTATATGTTTAAAAAACACATTTTATACTGGCTTAGTCAATATCTGAACTCTTAATCAACAAAAATTAACAACACAAAAATCCTTGCAATAAGAGGGGAGACCAGGATAATTTTGCTTTCTCACTTTAAGAATGAGGCACAAAGGTAAGGTAAGGAAAGTACATGTATAAAGAATAATAAAAATTAGGTGATGTTTTGTCAAATATAGGTCTCACTCCTCACTTTGTTAGACAAGTTTGTTGGGGTTTTTCTCAGTTATAGTATGTTACTAAAGTAATTTGACTTACAGAAACATAAATATGAAGTGCCCTGTATCTGGATTACTTTGGCCAAAAAACTTTAAAGGAAGCAAAAGAAATTTTTTGACTTCCAGAGGTATAGCAACTTACCGCTCTCTCCTTTCCACTAATGTTACTAGCAGTTGTACAGTATCATTTGCAAGGTCCTGCTCTGAACTCCACACTGCCAGGTTACTGATCACTTTTTCTAAAAGGTAACCCACAATCCACTGGGAACCCTCTGTATCAGCACCAAATGCTGTACTAAATGGCAGACTTATCTATAAGAAAAGCATTAAAATGAGTGAGTTTTACAGAAGCCAGAAGCCCAAAGTGTATGGTAATCATTGTCAGCAAATTCTTTTCAGGTTGTCACTTCTTTCCTACTTAAATTACACAAATGTTACATAGACAAAGGCAAAGAATACCTGTAATAGAAAAATCTTTGCCAAATTTATTTTGCAATTTTAAGCACAACACTTAAAACAAAAAAAAGTTTCTACCTCATTACAAAACCTGGTTTGAGTATGTCTAGCTTTTAAGGCCAAAGAAAGTTCAAAAGCTTTAATAATCAAAAGAAAGATCCCAAAATCACCTCCTGGAAGAGTTTCCATGAATTTAAGACAAAATTCCTCAAAATTCAGCAGTAAAAATTATTAGAAATAAATCTAGCTCTTGATCTAGATAAAATCTTTTAAAAATCTATTTTCAACTCAATTTTTCTGCATCTGCTTTCTGCAGATCATTCCTTCAATCTACACATCTTTTAAGAAAGATGTCACACTACTGTCCTGGCACATTAAAATATGCTTCCTTGAAATTAATTGCCTGTTTTCCTGTCTTTAAAAAAAAGTTTCTCAAGAGTGAAATCCAAAGACTTCTTTAATAATTGTGCAGGGGCTTTCTGTCAGCACAACCACTAGCACTTCTAACTTTAAAACTCATGATATATACATGACTGAGCATAAGGTTTAAACAGAGGTTTCAATCACTTCCATATGTCAACATAAACTAAATGTGTGCATTTCCTAGATACTCTGTTTTGTTTCTTCACATCATTTTTCATATGTATCTCCTAACATGCTCTCCAATTCTTCCCCAGCTGGTACCTTTACAAATTCTTAGCTGTGCTCTATGTAAAAGCTAAATAGTACTATTCCAAATATCTGCAAGTCTATGGTATACCTATTTTTGTTAAGGAGGGGCCTCCTGAAGCATTAGTATTCTTAGTTGCTTCAATAGTGGAAATAAAGGGGAGAAGGAGGAGGCAGCTTCAGTCTTGAAAAGTTAGAGCCAACAGGACCTCCTCAAGACAAGTGGCCTCTGTGAGCCAGCTGGATTATAGTTAGTTCGATAAGCAAAATCAGGATCAAATTCTAATCACGATTAGCGCTATCCAAACATGATAAGAAGTTGCCCTTTACAAAGAATGTACCCTTGAAATTATGGTATATACAATGAGAACAGGGACAGGAGAGAAAGTAGCATGACATTAGCTAATGTATACTACTTTGTGATGGTGTTAAATATCTCAATCATCATCAGGTTACTCATTAAATCATCCATCAAGGACAACCCCTTTATTAGAGATAAAATGTAAGATCTGATGGACAGTCAGAAGTAGCTTATAAAATTACTGTAGTCAGTGAGTTTCACTCACTGTGCGGACTGAGAGCATTGTTATTCTGCTATAGTGATGGCTACCAAAAAAAAAAGTAATTCTCGAATTTGCAGCAAAATGTGCAAGAAGAATCCCCTCACAACTTATATTTCTAATTAACAAATGGAAGAAAACATCAAATTTCAAATTCCAAAATAAACCACAACATATTTAACACTAAAAATGCTTTAGCATTGCACTTTAAAATAGCTACACTGACATCTACATTCACAAGATAATATTATTACTAATACTCACCAATTAATTCATAAAAGTTATATCCTTACCTGATCATACAACTTTTCATCTACTAGGAGGTAAGTCTTTGCCCAGCGCTTGAGGAACCACACAATATCTTTGCCCATCTGGGGGCTCAGGAGGTGCGTGAGATTTGCCCTTATTGCTCTAGATTCTACTTCTGATACTCTTAAAATAGCAGACAACAACCTGTGGATTTAAAATACAATGAGGATGCTGAGACTGGTTTTGGGAGAAGGAAAGCAACTAACAAACTCTTCCATTTTTCACCAAATATGACAGAAGATCAGGATAACACATAGTAGTTCAACTCTAATCAAGTAAAAAGCACCTGAATTTATTGTTTCTTGAAATGCAAGGAGAGGGGGAGAGAGAGAGACAGGATAGACTGGCAAACATCCTCCAAAAAGTCATAATTGTGCTTTAAAAGGTGAACTTTGACACCAAAATTACTGCAACAAAGAATCCTCACAAGCATTGTGACAAATGGACTACTACTTGGAGCGCTTAAAAAGCTTTTTTGAAAAGCTGCTTCTCCCATCCTTGCACCAGAAAGTTAACTGACCAAATCAGTTCTAATTATGTAGCTTTCACAGTGTGATGCATACTAAAAAACAAATGCAGAAATGACCAGTTATTTGTCTCTTGTTTATTGCTGCAGAAAAACAGTCTGAAATAGCAGAACATCAGGTGATCATGTTAATAAATTTAGCCTATAAAACAACATTAAATATTAGTTTTTGTAGTATGTCAATTAAATTGTATAAGAATGTGATAGCGCACAAGAAATTTAGGAGTTGACAGTGGCCTGTATATTGAAGACATTTCAGAGCTATTGACAGAGATCCTCAAATCTCTCCTTACTTATATCTAACTTTATTCCCATCACCACTGAAACACTGCATCAAGAAATCCTGTTCAGTGACCACTTTTTGAAGCACCCAACAGTATCAGTGAGCGGTATTCAAGGTTCTAAACATTAGGCACATACATCATTGCTAATGAAGATCCATTTTTTCTAGTTTCTTCCCAGAAGAAGACTTTTAAGTACACAAAAACTAATCTTGGGTGAAGAATCTTCTATGTCAATTAAGAGTTGAATGAAATCTTCTGAAGTGTGAGGATTCAAATTAAGGAGTCCTTTGTGGGCATCAGCCTTCTTGTAAAAGGGAAGGGAAATCTCTCCTGCTTCTTTCATAGGCTAACAGTGATATGTGTACATACTGACAAAAATTCCTCCTGCTCCAAGGATCAATTCTTCTGCTACTGCCAAGCTTGGGTAGTAACTCATATTCACAGCAGACAAGCTCACTGATGCTCTGGAAAGCATTAGCTTAAGATGCACATGTGCTGTATGAATTTTAGAGCATATATTATCAACTTTTTTTACTTAAATAATTTTAGGGAATTTCTGTAACAGATAGATCAAAGAGGAATTCTCAGTAGAGATATAAAAAAAATTTCTATTTATTTCCAAGACTTGGCTCATGTCCTCTGTTAAGACTATTAGGTATTAGGTCCATCTAGTCACTTCAGCATTCCCATCTTGACTCAGTGCTATCTGTTTTGATGCCTTACTCTCATTTTTCTTTTCAGTCCTTCCCTGGATCACCTTGACTTGAAATATCATCTATATTTACCCTGCCTTTCTTTATCCTAAAAAAAACCAATCAACCAACCAACCAACCAAAAAAAACCACTTCATCCTTTCCATCTTTTCTTAATGCTCTTTTACAGCATTACCTTAATATGACTGTTATAAAACCATTCTTCTAAATTATTTGCCCTTTAATAGTAGTTTCTTTTTCAATGCTCAGTTTTTCAGTATTGCTTCTTTACTTTTCACATTCACAGAAGTCCACTCACATTCTCATTTTTTCTCTTAAAAAGCATTTAACAAACTTAATAGCACAAGATGCATCCTTACCTAATTACAGAATCAGTTCTGTTGTACCCTGGGATCGAAGAGGCCTTTTCTCCCGGAGATCCCAGAATCTGAAGTGTTGTATTGATGTCAACCTCAGCTGAATGTTTAATGGAATATTCCATTACTTCTGGAGGTATTAGCGGAGTCTCTCCCTGAGTATCATTAGCCAAGAGGTAGCCTGACATTAAAAAAGAAAGAGTGATCACAACCTTCTACCCTAGGTTAACTTACGGCTTTCTGATTACAGAATCCATTGGCTTAACTGCAAACATCATACCAGAATCAAATGCTTGTACAACCTGTCTAACGCTGCTTAAATACAAAGGAGTTAACTTTAGAATCCTTAAAGCATTTCAGCAGACAAAACCCTAAAGTGACAAGAAGAAACCACCAATTTAAAAACCAATTAAAAAAGAGGTAAGTTTTGCTTCATGTAAAAGTGCTACAGTCGATTCAACTATCTGAGAGAGGGACACCCCAAAACAACATTTTGATGTAATTTTTTTCTTGTTATGTGATAAAAAAAGCCTTGATTTTACAGCTTTCCCACTGAGTCCATCTCATTTGGGACTTCTGTTTTCCTAACATTTCAAATCTGTCAGAGGTTTTAAGACATCAAATACATATGCTATAATAAAATTTTCCTTGCACAGCAACTGCAGATCAGGTGAAGCATGGGATTTTATACAATACTCTGGTATTCAGATAATATTAATTCCAGCTTTAGTTGAGTTTTCAATGTCTGATCCCATACCTACCCGTGAGCTACAAATATAAACTCCATTCTACAGTATTATAAAATTATAAATACATTCATGTCAACATCTGAGAGTGATTAAAACATCAGATATCAAAAAAAATCCCACAAAATACATATTATAATATAATCCTACAAAATGTACAATATATGATATATTTATCCTAAAAAAGTCATAGTTATTACGTTTTGCAAACATAAGTAAAATATTTTCATCTAAAAATTAAACTGAAAAGGTTCTAAATTCAACTTCCCTGAAATATAACAAAATGGCAGGACATGGATCATCAGCACTGAGAAATTCTAGAACTTACTTGATTCTTGGCCACCACTGAGTACTACCATTATCCTGATCTCACATTGGTTCCCTTATAAAGTCATGTGCCTCCAGACAATACCACTGGTACCATGAACAGACTAATTTCTTGAATAGGTTGACTGATAACACAGCTGAAATCTATAACAAAATTAGTTGTGGGCATTTCCAAAGGACATTACCTCATGCAAAGATTTCATCAATCTTTTAAAGATAAACATTCATTTTATTCAGGAAGATGAAAGTAAAACAAAGACTTTGCAAGTACTCTGTGTAAGATGAAATTATCATAAAGGATAAAAGGTATAGTCAGTTAAGAGTAGTTGATACACAGGGTTTCTTTTTTTTTTTTCTAAGGTGTCCCAGCTGCAACAAGACTACCAGAATTAGTACTATTTAAAGCTGTTCACTAACCTGTGACTAAAATAAGCCAATGAATATCCTCATACAGGTCATCAAGCACTTTATTGTCAATTGAACCTGATGCTGGTGAGGCAAGTAACTGCTGCTGATGTCTTTGCAACTGACCATGGAGCCTTGTCACTCGGTCTTCTAACAAACTGTGGACAAATAACAATAAAATAACTTCACTGCTTTTAAATTGTTTCGGCCAAGTCAGGCTTTTCATACATGATGGCTTTACTGATTTGCATTCATGACTATTTTTTTTGTACTTACCTTGTAAGAAGAGGTATACAGTGTTCTGCAGCAATTCTCCCCAGCATGCCTACACTGGCCAACTGGTCACAGAACTGGTCTCTGTCATCTTCCTGCAGCTCACTTATTTCTTCTTCTTCCCGAGAGGCCACACCATTGGCAGTCTGGTTATTTCAACAAAATTAGAAGCAACCAGTTAAGAGTCATACTTGTTAAATTTACCATCATCATAGTTTTTTGCATTATTTTGGCACTTTCTTTCAAGGTGTTTTGCATGGATGAACAACGAATTTGTACTAAATTAGACACTGAAGAGTTAAACAGAGTCAACAGGGGTTCATATTGTTTTAAAATCGGCATTTCACAAACTCATTAGCAAAATGTCACATACAGTTAATTTGTCTATTTGCTACTCTTTCCAATAGTGCTCTCAAGTCAAAAGATTCACTGTGAAAAGAGTCAAGAATAGGACTTATGAAAATTGATACTTGTTATTAATAGTATAAAAGAAGCTAGTCAATAGAAAGCAGCTTCTTTACATTTTATAAATCAGCTCTGTTGTGCATCCACTGCTAGAAGTGTGATATAAGGTACTGAATTAATCTGGCTCACAGAGATGGTCTCCAAAACCAATGATCAAAAGATTGCTGAAGTACATTTGCATTTCAAATCACATATACAGCAAACCAAGAACCATTTAAAATACTGGAACTTCCATGCTTTTTCCTATTCATTAGTCAAAGATATTGTTGTCAGTTGTTTGAGATCTTACATAAATCATGTAATAGGTAGTATTTTTCAAGATGAAATGAAAATCATCTCTTTTATTAAAGATTTTCCATGACCTACTGTTTGAAAGGAAATAGTAGTTTAAAAAGTACTATTTAAAAATAAAAAAGTACTTTAAAAAGTAAATGCTATAACCTCAGGAAAACAGAAGACTAATAATCATCATCATCATCTCAGTTTTATTTTTTGCTGATGCAAAGTTGCACTGTTCAATTTCTCACAGTTTATCTTGGTTGCATTATAAAACTATTTAAATAATAATGAGATCTTATTCCTTGGAGAGATGAACCATGACACGCAGAAACTAAGTATCAATATTAAAAGTTTTCAAAATCTCTTGAATAATCATAAAATTTATGCAAGTAACAAAGCAAAATATAAGAGAGAGAAAGCTATCAGTCTGCTTTATTTCTACAGAGATCCTGGAAAACTGAATCCACACACAACTCCTTTTACCAAGTGCTTCTAACCCATGTTTTCTTTATGTAACCCAGCAAATCATTCTCTTTGGGCAACTTCAAAGTTGCAGCTGTTTACTGAAGGGTGAGCCTCTGCTCTCAAAGCAGGGATTGAAAGTTCCTGTTACTGCTTTGATATTGAACAAGAAGCATTCTAAAATGCCAGCTGTGGCTTTTAAAAGGTTACCCATGGGATAAATGACTTATCTCATAGAATGACATGAATTAACCTGTGTATACCAGTTATGTCAAGACCGCCTGATATGAATTCAAAGTTCTCTTGTGAAATATTTCTCTTGGTTTTGGCACTGTTATTACCATCTGTTACATATTGAGATAACAGAATTAGGTTTTTTTATACACTGCTTTTCAGAATGAGGTATCTTGGAGATCTTTGCACAGCATCAAACTAAAGAGAGATTTTATATAGTTACTGAATTGAATCTATGCAATAATTAATTCATCTAACTTCTACACCCAACTTTCAGCATAAGAATCTATTTTAGAAAGATACAGACTACTTGCAATTATACTAATCTGCTTTCTTTCTCAATGGCTAAAGAGATAACCTAAAAGTACATCAAGTATCTCTAGAACAGTCACCTGTTCAAAAATTCAACCGGGAATTCAATTTATCCTATAGGACCACATGATATTCCAAGTTTCTTCTATCCTGAGCATAGTCAGCCCACATTTTTTCAGATATTTATGCATTATACTTTGAAGGAAATGTATGGGAGCTAACAATCATAAAAAAGGCTTTCAATTTCTTCACTGAGAATTTTGATCAGGACTCTAAGGACATCCAGAGAAGGATGGTCAAAAGTTTAGTCACTGTATCTGTGGGAAGAAAGCAAGATACACATTGATCTGAGTTACAGGTTTACTTTTTTCTATTTTTTTTAAGTGATTTCCAACTTTGCATTTCTTTATTTTCTCTTTAGAATGTGAGAAACAGACTGGGAAATGACAAATGAGTAACAAATTCATTAATTTTTTCATTTCCAAAGTCACAAATAGCAATTCTACACTCGCTGCCTTGAGTTACATAATATATACACACCAAAAGACATGGGCTAGTTACTATATGTCATCATCAAAATCTACTAGAATGAGGGCTTACCAAATTCCTTGTGCCATCAGGAGCAGCTAGATGGCACTGAATGTAGGAATTAAAGACTTGAACAGCATGTTGGGTAAAGAAACCTTTATGGAAATGTTTGTCATCTTGTACCAAAGTAAGCCAAGATTCCAGCAACTTATCATATGCCTCCATATACACCATGTCATCTTTGTCAAGCTGTAAGAGATGAAAGAAACAAATCAAAAATCTTATTCCTAAGCTAAACCACAGGAACTTGCTTATATTCATTATTAAACAGATGTTCTTCTACTCTTGAAACAAAAAGAAATCAGTCACAAAACCCATCTAAGGATAGGCTTTTAAAAAACTGTCAGTGTGTTTAGCTGTTCCTCTTCATCTGATGTTGCATATAGATTTATATGTATTCCACTACTACTGAAATAAAGAGACAGAAAAGGCAATGATTCTCTATTTCACAGGAAATTACTGCAAGATTGCCATGTGTTCAAGAAACCTTACTACAGGTAGCCAGTTTTGATGAATAATCACAACTTCTCATTCTATAAGCAAACCAAAAAACAGTGGAAGTGCCTCCACCTCCAATTACTTGGTGTATTTCAACTGATGCTTCATGTTTCTAATTATTCATATGTGCTTCTACGTAGTACTTAAGTTGCAGAAAGAAACAACTTATATGAAAAATAATGTCCTGGGTTACAGGCAGACTAAAAAACCCAAACAGCAAAGAGGCCATTTATTTTAAAAGTATTTTAATGTAACTATCAACTTTTTGTCTTGATGTAAAAATTGAACTTTTGTAAATATATCCAACCTCAAATAACTCCAGTGTGACTGTACAGATAAACATGCTGCTAAGACGTTAAACTCCCTCTAAGAAGTCTTCTCAAGTTTTAACCAACAGGATGGCTCACAGAAGTTACTTTCAGATAGCAGAGCTTAGTAAAATGGTTCATTGATGAAATAAAGAGACATTAAGGCCTTAATCATGCTCCAGACACAAGAATTCCTGACTTCCAGTGAAGTTACAAACATGGTTGAATGAACAGGCAAGGAAAAGAAAACACTGGTTGATTAAGAGGAAGAACTGATATCACACTGAAAGTGTTTCAAGACAGCTTCACTGCATCATTTTGTAACTGCAAAGTGGTCATATTTGCATAAGTTAAAATATGGGACACACTGATGCAATTGCAAAACCAAAAGCTGAAGATGACAAGGAGAGAGGCAAAATTGCATTCAACACTAACATAAGTCACAAATTTGGGAAGGACAACATAACACATCTTTTTGAAACTTGGCTAAAGGTCACATGAATTTACAGACAGTCATTCAACCCTAAAATATTTTTACATGTATGTAATATATTTACATCTATTAACTTACATACAACTTTTCATAATTTATAAGAATCAAAAGCATAAACAAATAAACACACGTCTTTATGAACAACAAAATATCCTCAAAATATATCCAATTCATTTATTTGAAAAGGTAATAAAGAAGATAACGTCATGAAGAAAAATTATTTTAACTCTAAGGTATTCTCATAAGCAATCTAGGACTAATATGCCTCTATAAAGTACATGCCCAATAGTAGAAAGATTTTATCCATATTGAACCAATATGGTCCCAAAGAAACCTTACTAAAAATCCCAATCCTAATTTCAGATTACCTACAGCTGAGCTACCAAAGGTCCTACAGATAAAGTGTTGTGCTGTAGACTGGAGAGCTGAATCATTCTGATGGATCAGAACTCAGATGTTCAAGAAAGGCAAGATAAAACCAACAAAGTTAAAGCAAAAATGCTTAATTCCTCTACTACAGGAAACAAGAAGAAATTTGGTCCTTCTTCCTTCACAGTTTGCTGACCCTTTGAAGAAAGAACACTACATAAAATTGTCAAGCAGCAATAAGCTAGAAAGAGTTAGAAGCACAGCAGAGAAGACCAAATTCGGAATGATCTCTGCCATCACATGATACTTGAAAAATATCATGAAATAGGAACAATGCATTGAGATTCAGTTTGAGAAAAAGAAGCCTTTGATATAATTTCTTAAAGTCAAATACAATTTGACTTTTCATCCAACATCCTGTTCATACTCTTCACTAATTCAGATGGACTATTTGATTTCTACTTTTGCAAAAGCATTAGGTGTTGAGCAAGGCGGAGCATAGCTGTGGACAAATATTTTCTCTCAGACCTAGTGCCATTAAAGGAAGAGATTACTGGTCCAACTTGCACCATAAACTAACTCCCAGCATTGCTGAAGCTTACTCTCCTCCCTCCATTAGCATAGCTGTTCAGGCAAATGTTCAAACTTCCTTCAGTCAATCTCTCCAACCCTAAGCGGCAGGTTAATGCAAAACAGTTTGAACATGATATTTGGATTGTGGGTTTCCCCCTTGGTTGAAAATCACTATTAGCTGCTTTGAAGTGGTTTGCATATTTTGATTCAGTGCCTCCACGTTTTGACAGTTTTCATAGCAGGTCTTGAGCAAAGTAGATTCCTTGTCCCTGATGGGCTTTCTGCTGTGTTCACATGATACGTTCTGCTGGCACACAAAGTGGCAGAAATATGAGGAAAACAGCTTTTTTAACCAGCAAAGCTTAAGGAGTATGCCTGCCTGCCTTCTGCTGCACTTCGTATTTCTGAAAAGCTCTGAGAACTCTACTGAGCCCAACACACATGGTATTTTATATATCAAAAAGCTCTTAATTGTGGACAGCACATGAGCTCACAGAAGGTATCACTACACACATTCTAAGCAAGAAGCTTGGGGAACACATTAATCATGGCTGGGACATTCCTAAGCCAAAAGATCGTTTCCAGGGATGCAAAATAGTACTTCTACAGGCACAGCACACATTACACCATCAGGACTAAGTTAGCAGTAACTTGAAAGTCTTGGTAGCACGCCTAATTGCTCATGCACTGTTAAGATATAAGCATTATTTTTTGGAAGGCACATCACTACAGAATTCTGTATCATCCTGAAAATCAGAGAAACAACATGAAGTTGAGATACCTATATGAGCACTAACAGAACAGGAGAGGTGAAAGTGTAATGTTTCTCTTTTCACAGGATGATTTAAAGATTGAAGGACAGTGAGAAAATTCCCCCAAACAACAATAACAAAAAAAACCTCTTGCATTCTCTTGTTTTGATGTTGCTTAATCTGAGAACTTTTAATACTGACAGTAGTTTCTTCAGCAAAACCTATGGGATTAAATACGTGTAGCAGCCACAGTTTACTAGGCATAACTAGCTAGTCATTTCCAAAATAAACTTCTTACCAGATAGCATACACGCTATCGTAAGATTTTGCTAAGAAATTAAGTGTTTTGAATGGCATTATGTTGAGCACTGTTTTCATTAAATATGATTGCTTATTCTAGTCCTCAAGTAACAAGAGGCTAACTGAGGAAACAACATCCCTTTAGTCCCTTGAATTTAAATGACAGCTGCCTGTGGTTTTTACTGAATCTTTTCTATAAGGGCTTCAGGAGCATTCCTAAACGTATCAGTGAGCACCAGAACACATGTTCAGTGTTCTACTAGCAAATCCCAAAAGCAGAGCAAAATTTGACCAATAAGGTCTGGAAAGTAGCTGTATTTCAGATTCTGAATTTAATCACCAATTTTTTGATTAAGATATGAAAAAATTTTAAAGTTAAGTGAGCACCACGCCAAATGTAATACATTTTAACCTTGCAGTGAAGAGATAATCTAATGCCCTGCAATGAATGCTAATTAACACACCTGTGTTCTCTAGTAAGGAAACATGTCTATCAACTTTGTAACTAAATACTTCTATAATTATTTTTAAACTCAGGTAATTAACCTCAGTTATTATACCAAACGAGCAAAAAAATCATACTTTCTCATGTTAATAGGGAAATATTTGTTAGTATCTTGATGATCTCATTTTATATCTACATCCACTGCATATAAATAGCTGAAGTGCAAGATTATTCATCTTAATTTTTATGGGTTTTTTTCCCTTGAACTAGGTCTCCTGAGGGGTTTTTATTTTTGAAGCAATTTTTAGAAGCAGAAAACTTGGACTTCCCCCCAGTCTTAAGTGTTACAACCAAAATTTGAAATAAGAGAAAAAAATCCTCTTGGTTCCTGTGCTAGATTTGTACACACAATTACCATTTGAACTGTGTCAGTGATGAAGGCATGATCTGAACAGCTTAGAAGTCTGGGGTTAACAACAGATCTTAATCGCTACATTCACTTAAAACAGAAACCCTGAAGCAGAACTCTTGACAGCAGTTAATTTGCAGTTTGTCCATATGTTCACATAGTCATTTTAAGCTTTTGGGACTGTAGCTTGTCTACTACCTACAACAGTTTTCAGAGAAGTCCTACAACAGCAAGTCAGTAATATTTAAGACTTCAATATTTTTAAATTAATCCATTCTTTTTAAAATTAAAAAATTAAGACAAGTGCTTTAAATCAAAACAAAGTCTGAAAGATGCACAAAGTGTGTAATTTTGTTCATTATATTGTGTGAAATAAAAAGAAAACTCTCTCAGAAGGGATTTCAGAAATCTAGGACAAAACCACTGAATTCACAACGGTTATTAACAAAACAGCCAAATTCTCCTGTCACTTATGCTTATCGCAAATAGAGAGAAACAACAAAGATTACCTGCTATTTGCAGCTACTTACCACTTCTTCCAAGGCAGCACTTCTTCCAAAGGAACAGGTGAGGTGTGCGAGGCAGTTAACAAATGAAGAGAAAAGTTCATTTGGAATGGCCGTTAAAATATTGCGAGGAAATACAGTTATCAAGTTGCTGATAATACTGGAAATTCCCACTGCTTCAGAGTCTTCTATTTCAATTCTATAGATAGAAACAGCAGGTTTTTGCCATTAAGAAAAATGCTAAAAGGGAATAGGTTTTGTTGATACACTTTCAATCAATAAATCTACTTCATATTATGTAAGCACCACCTACTTAAATTGCCTTTTCTTTCAACAGTACATACAAATTATACTCAGAAATAAGCAAGCCATACCACTTTGCCACACAGATACGCTACACCCCAAACTGAAGATTAAAAGATGCCATCTAAATTTAGAGAGCAGGCATACATACCCATTGATAGTATTCAGTAATCCCTCAATGAAGTGTGCCAGGTAATCAACTTGTGAACCTTCATCAGGAAAGACTGGCCCGTGCAAAGACGCCAGCTGTGCCAGGCACTGTAATGAATCTTGGGCCATATCTGTATCTTCTCTGATTTTTCGATGTACCTTTCAGGAAGTGAGGTAGTTAATAATAATACACGAAAACAGGGTGTTCTTACAACAGTCACATGGCTCTCAATCCAAAAGAGCACACACCAAAAAAAGCTTACTATAACTTCCATTCAGTGCAAAGATTTCTACAACTCCCTAAACCATGGCAAATGTCAAGATTGTGACTCAGCTCACAAAATCGCAAGCTGTGAGTTAGCTCACTGAAACTAACATTTAGTTAAGGCTCACCTACATCTTGAAAATTGAACTGTCTACTGAATATTATGTCTTAAAGAGGGAAACAGATGCCAGCCAGTCAGACATGCTGCTCCTTCTAAAAACAGCAATAATGACAGTCATCTCTATTATGCTAACTATGCCTAGGCTATAGAGTCTTGCTAAACTTAGTCAACGAGTTCAATCAAGATTATATAGATGCTTCTGTAGCAGAGGTAAACACTGAAGACATTTACAAAAATGAATGCATCACTTCCTTGGCAACACCCTCATGTTATACAAGACCAACAGTAATCTTCCTGTATTTCTGCAAACTGTTATGTCATTACTTCTGTTGTTGACACTTTCTAGATTAAAATCTTACTATTTCAACAAACATATTCTCACATACTTATCTGAATCGTCAAGTATGGATTTAAAGAATTTTCTTAGGCTCATGCCTCCTATTTTTTCACATAAGATTTACTGAATAAATAAAGAAATATAGAGTAGTTTTTTCAGCCAGAACCAAAATTTAGTTAAATTATTTCAGCAATATTATATATAAAAGTACAGTTAAAACACTAACCATTGCTCTGTGGTGTTATAGTTGCAAGTTCACCCAACTCATAACTACTTGGATTAGCTGCAGAGTTAATCCCTGAAAGATCAAACTAGCAGGAGAAACAAACCCTGCAACAGAAATACCCTTCCTAATATACATCCCACACGAGGCTGAGATTAGAACTGGAGGCACTCACTTTAACATGGCAGTCCAGCCAACTTTTGCAAGGTTATTAAAATTTCTCAGATCAGATAAGTGAATAAAAATTACTACCATTCACTTACGTTACTTCAAACAGCAAGCTACTACTACAAGCCTCAACCACTGCAAATCAGGAATCTAAAACCAAAACAGAGAGCATACTGCCCTGGCTAGTGTTCATTGAAATACAGGCAAGCTTTGGTTACTATTAAGTAACACACAAATGTACTAAAACAAATCTGTATATTATTCAAAAACTTTTTTCTTATCACAAATAAGTAACTGTAAACCAATCAAGGAAACAGATACCTAACTTTGACAAGTTCATACTATTAAATGAGGAAGGGTTAACGTGTAAGCCAAAAAGTTATTTGCATGTGGAGGTTCACAGCTGACAGTAGCAACTGTCTGGATAGTCTAGACAGCTGTTCAGATTGTGTGTAGCTAAGAGTTCTGCCAGTGATTTTTTTCACCTTTTCAAAACTACTGGAACAGATACATTTTTTCTTTTACTGCAAGTTTTAAAAAAAATTAAATTTATCAAAAAATCCTATAAAGTAAGGACAAATATCCAAACGTACTGTCAAGCAGCACTAGAGTTAAATTTACATTGTCTAATAACAACTTTGTCCAAGTTTTGAGCACATCATTTCTCTGCTTTGCAAAAATGAAAAAAGCATGAGAATGCTGAATTCTCAGGTCCCAAGAGATGTAATGTAAGTTAAATTGCATAGTAAATGAATTTATAAGTCAATATATGTTGCTGCTGCAGTTAAGCCCTTGCTGAGCAATAACTACAAACTTCTCCCAACAGTTGCACAAAGAAAACAATACTAGTTTTATCAATTTTTAAAACTCTAGGGTTTTTAAGTTATAGAAATTGAGTATTACATTCCCCTCTCCCAACACTACTTCTTCCTCATCCCTCTAACTTACATTCTATTTTAACTTGTTTGGATTTACTTTGTGCTGAGGAAAGAGGTAGAGAATTCTGTATGCTGAAACTGGCTAGAAAACTACAACTACATTATTTATTTTCAGCTGTTCCCTTGAGTAAATGCTTTAAGATCTGCAAACACAAACTGCTCATTTGATCTTTTCTGAGAGCCCTTACACCTTATCTGAAAGATATACTCTACTACTGCTCATCAGGCTTGGTTTTGTCTGATGAGAATACGTCCAGAAGTATTAAATGTAAAAAAGTTTAGATAACCATAATACCTTTTTTTTTAGCTAATGGTTATCAATTTAAAACAATTAAAAGGCAAAATATATATTCAGTAGCCTAGGAAAATACTTCTGTCTGCTTTGATAAGCAAGCTGAAGTTAACAGAATCAGTCCTACCTGATGCAAAAGGAAGAGTCCAACAATACAGTTTTAGAACAGGAAGGAGCTGCTTTCCCTGTGGTCTGGACTATGAAAGTTGAAGAAAGAAACTTACTGTAAAGAAAAGCTCCATAACTCTGCTGTCCAGGAGAGTCTCGCGCCAGGATTCTGTTGGCTTTAGCATCACATTTTGTGAGGATTCAAACATAGCTATATAATGTCTGCCCAGTTATCTGGTGTCAAGGTCAACAATAACATTCCTACTTGGCTTTAAAAAAATCCTAGATACAACAGGATCCATTCAGAAAGAATGTAATGGAAACAAACTTTAAGCCTCTTCACATACACAGCATAATTCATGCATGAGGCCAAGGAATAAAAGGTATTAAGTATTGAAAAAAAGAATGCTCCAGGAATGTTAGATAACAGTTTGATCATAATTATGAGACATACCATAGCGATACGATCACTTTGATAAGCAGGGTGTCTAATGCAACACAGTGAGAAGGGAAAAAAGCGACCGCAATTAACAGGTGTTAAAATTTATGCAAAATAGGAAATAATTTTCTAAAAAATTTTCCTGGCAGCTTTTAAAAAGGCCTTACCATAGCTAAAGATAGCTCATTGAAATCTATATCCTATTTTTCTAAATAGCCAAATATGCATCACAGAATGCAGATCTGTTAGCTCTGCATGAATCTATGTTTTCTAATCACACTGAGAACAAAAGCATAAGACAGCACAAGGCATCGTCATATTAAACATGTTTGTAAGAGATGCACGTGAAAAAATGAGCACACTGTGAAGCCATGATTTTACTGCACTCATTTCAGCTCTCACCACGTATTTTGGCATAACTTAATTTACAAAATTCTGCAAATGGTCTAGTACAGAAAAAACAGAGACATAAGCAAAAACATTTAAACAAGCAGGTTCAGTTCTTTGTCAGTCTGGTCACGCAGAAGAGTGTTCAAAGATTTCTGGAAGTGCTTCCTTTTGAGACACCACCCAATCCGAGTAGTAGTAAAAACGCTTTAACTCAGCAACTTATGTTTTATTTGTCTTTCTTAAACCCTACATTATCCTCCTTGATCCCTTTCTAACCCAGCCATCAGAGTAAGTAACAGCATGTTCAGCTGCATGTAATTTACTTACTGGTAATGAACCGCATTAATTTTGTACTGTAAGTAATCAGGTATTATAAAAAATGTGTATAAAAACCTATTTCTATGCCCAGAAAAAAATAAATTCTACAATAGCATCATGCAAGAAAGTAGACCCCTTAACTTTTGATGGGTTTCGTTTGAAGGAATAATATTTAAAGTAAACATCTAGTTTAATAAGAAGAATTGTGTCACAACGTAGGATGGACACTTTTAGTTTAGTTATATGTGTCTTCTGAGTTCTGCCACAAAACAAAATTCCTAACAAAACTGTGCAAAACCACATTCCAAAAAAGGGGCTTTTTCCACAGCACAGTACCAAGTGGACCTTCACTGGTGCTATGTGTCCAGAACTTCTGTCAGCACATTATACTGCCTAAGAACAACCAGAGATTTTCACATTAGTGTAAAACAAAACAAGTTTCAGTGTATGTTGAACCATACCAGATCTGCATTCTTTCAAATGGAGAAAAACTAAAAATTACAGAACTTTCTATTTACTTCCCTCTGAGACAGACGCAATTTAAGTGATCAAAAATGGTTTGGGGTTCTCCCCAGTGGAAAAAAAAAAAATTAAAATATGGGCATGAAATTATCACAAGCAAACATGCTTTATCAGGAGCAATATTACAAATTAAAACTAATTTTACCTGGCAAATTAAGCTATGCCTTTTTTTCCTTCTCATGTGGAATGTTTTAGTCAAAATGGTATTTTAAAATTGCTTACTGACAAGAATGCCCTTTGCTGTGAACATACCAATATCAGAAGACAATCATAGATACAATATCGATCTCTTAAAAAAAATTTGCTCTTCGCTACGTTGAGCCCACAGAGGGGATCAGCTACGAAACACTTTTCATGTGGAATGAAAGAAGGGCTAGTTTGCTGTCACTATTTTAACAAGGCTCACTATTTAGCAGCCCTATCCTGTTATTTTTAGTCCTGTTTCTCATGCTAATGGACTGATGACACATCTGACAATAGGAGATTTGTGGGTAAAAAATCTGTTCACTGAACATCACAAATTATGCCTCCACCTATCAATGGAGATCTTCAACCCATTTTCCATCACGTACTAAACGTATGCAAATATTAGCAGAAATTGGCTGTGGAGATGCTTGCTGCCAAGAAATACCCCAGTTTATACTGTGCTATGGTTCAGCCTTATTAGCAGCAGTCTAGTTATGCCAAATCTGAAAAAAATGGCACTAAATTACCTAGTACATGGGTTACACAGGACAAATGCAGTCTTCATCATCCAGAATTAATTTACTTCTCAATACTTATGAAGAAACAAAAAGTAGAGTACTAGAACAACACTTTTTTTCTAAGCAGTCAAGCTTAGACTTATGATTTAGACTTTGTTATTAACAGAGATTTATGATAAGCGTAGATCAGTCTACCGTGACATCCTGGAGAGTTCAAGGGTTTTTTTATTTGTTTCTAAAATGAAAAACATTTGTAAACCACTTCTGGTAATAATACAAATGCTTCTAACATTCCTAGTTCTACTGAGGAATTATTAACTCTTACTACAATTCACGCTGAATGACATGGAAATTCAGGTTAGGAAACAGCTACCAGAAGCATATCAACATTTCACCCATTTTGCAAGGTTTAGGGCACTGATTCCTTCAGAGAGTAGAATCTTCTGCGTGAATCAGAACAGATAATTCAATAATGTGAACCAAACGCTTTTGAAAAGCATAAGAATATAACTAGATGCCTTCACGTATGATAAGGCTCATATGCTCACTGTTAGTGTCTAGAGAGGAAGAGAAGACGACCATAACGTTTAAAGAGAGATTTTCTTTTATCTTTGCCTAAATTTATGCATGTAGACATTATGCTTGGTTTTGTTTCATAAGCTGGAAAAATACGAGTAGTCTTTTTAAACTTACAAATTTTTAAAACTAATTTAGAAAACAAAGTTCGAGGTTTTATGTGCTTCTTGGAGAAACATATTAAGAAAAAGAAAATAAAAGACCAGCAAATGTGGAGTTTTCCTCCCACTCTTAGCCTCTGTCCCAGGAAGGGTCTGATCAAAGCTGAGATTTCTCCTGCTAGAACCCCATTCACAAATTTTTCCACAGGAGTGAAGAACATCTCAGAAATGGAGGAAAAGCTCCTGGAGTGCTAAGGTCCAAATATCTTTCTTAAAAGTTATTTTAATCACTTTACCTTTGTTGTTTGAAATATTTCTGGACAGCTTTGTGCCAGTCTTAGACTTGTATTTTACAAATAAAAAACTGCATTAGAAAGGTAACTGCTTGGAGATCTGCCATACACTGTTAACATACTGATTTTACTCAGATTTTTAAGACCTCCTCTGGCTTTCTAGCTAGTCAGCCAAGAACATGGGATGAATCCAAGGAGCAACTGCCTAAAACTGATGCAGAGGCTTGCTGCCCCCTATGGAGAAATTCTTCACAGACCTTTCCATACCTTACACTCTCAGCAAATACATGGAGCAACCAGGACAAGGAATATATGCTTAAATATTCAATTATTAAACACAAGCATTCTCAACTATCATGAGAATTAAACAATATTTTGTGTTGGAGACACTGGACTCAGATTGCAGCAACGGGGAGGAAGTGTAGGAACACTCAAGCTAATTTTAAACCTGGCCAATCCCAGAGCCTGTAGCAGTTTAGCCATTCCAGTACCAAGGCTCATGACCACCCAAGTGGATTCTCCAGTTCCTGGTACATTCTGCTGCTATGGTTATACAGCTACTGGTATGCAAGTTAATCACCTCAAGTCTAACTTGCATTTAAAGCACCTATGCACAAGTGGCTGCCATGCAGATGCAGCTTACAAGTTATAGTGGCTGCCATGCAGATGCAGTTTACAAGTTATAG